>NW_010122734.1:0-30007 GCF_000699245.1 Pterocles gutturalis
CAAAACAAAACCAAAACATGCTTTTTTTGGTCAACACTGACAACCTTCCTCCTTAGTGTAGTAGCTTCCTTCTCAAGTAGTCGGGTGCTGCCTGCAGAGCACCGTCCCACTTGTCAGGAGCAAAACTGACAAAATCTGCTGCTTGGCTTGGCACTTTCAGCAGATCGCTGAGTTTATACTGTGTATTTGGTGAGTCAAGCATCCACGCTGCCAAGCTACCATGTGTAAACGCCAGCCTACCCACACTGGCACAGTATAGCAGAAGAGGTTCCCAGACTTATTTATCGGAAAAGCATGCTTATAAACAACTATGCTTCAAAATACAACTGGCTTTTTCTTTTCTCTCCTTTTTCCCCATGGCCTCCTAGGATCTCTCTGGCACCAAAAATTCCACTGCAATTACAGCCAACAATGGCAACTCAGCCTGAAGTCCAGATATAGACTTCACACCCCTCTGGAGCAATCACTCATAATTTCAGGGGTTTAAGGACTTTCATGAATTGCCTACAAAGAGCTAAATCTTACAGAAGTATTACTCGTTCACCACCTGAGACGCAGGGGCTGTACTTTCTATTTTAACACTCATAAAACATGTACAAGGGCTGAGGCATTTTTGGCACATAAATCTCAGGTGCTGAAAGTTCACTCCTGTTCTGCTTACAGTTATTTCAGGCAATGTGCCACTCCCAATGTTTCTGGAACTGTAGTGTCGCCCTTCCCCACCAAAAGCCCATAGGATTGCTATTAGACAAAGTTCGGGAGTTAAACTCCTTTTGTTGCTTCTTGATTCTTTTCTTAAAGATCAGGTGCCAGTTTGCTTGGCAGTCAGTCAGAAATCACATTTAAAAAAAAATATTTTGGAGATAGGGACACAATATGTCCTAGGTGAATAGATGGTGTCCATTAACCTTGTCCTCCAGTGAATCCTCATTTTAGAAGGATTAGAAGATGGCATGTACATCTGGTGCATATTCAGCATGAGCTCAATTGTCAAAGGCTGCGCTGTGTGATCCCACACCCCATCTGCAGATTGTGAAACAGGTAGTCTGGCTCCTGGCTCCCATCTACTCCTGGGTGAAGAACAGCCGAGGGGATTTGCTCTTCCTGGCAGAGGTCACTCCCAGCCCTGCACCGCTGAACGTCTGCCAAACCCCGACGTTTCTCTGCTCATAGGAAGCTATGGGAAAATGCGTAAGAGGAAGATTCCTTCCCTATCCTATTCTTCTATGCAAAAAGCTGTTTAACATAAAACAGTGAAGAAATATGGTTCTGGCCTTTTATTTACTGGCAGTTTCAGAGCATGAGCCAGAACAATCCCTGGTACAACTCCATTGGCTTCAGCAGACTTCACCAGAGGTCACGCTGTGCTGTTAAGTCTTGAAAAAAGACAAGATATGCAGTCCTGTTTCTTTCCAGCCCATAAAATCAGTCTGAAATGTTTTCTTTCCTGCCTTTATTTTATTCAAGATCTATCAAGGATATTGAGTTCTGTCTTTTTTTTTTTTTTTTTTTTTTTTTCCTGAAGGATTGTTGAAGTGGAAAAAGCACTTTCATTAATTGCAGGGGTAAGGGGGTCTTAATCTATAACAGAAAGCTAGCACCTCCCAGTTAGTTCCCACATATTTTAATTCAGTGGGCGTTAACCGAAGAAAACCCAGCAAGTTCAGGATGTTTCAATTAAAGAAAAAGTTCCCTTCTTAGGGAATGCTTAGATTTAGTGTTCATGGTACAATTTATTCAAGTGTTTGTGCCATACTCAGCACTATGATATGAGTTCCTTCCAGAAGTGCATCGAACAACATGATTAACATTTCCATGTGCTGTTTAGGTTTTTGGCCTTTTCAGGACAGGTATATGTGCAAGACTGTCTTATTTGGTGCTTTATTTGTTTTTTTAAATACATCTCTGTCTAAGAGAAGGGGAGGTAAGAGAGGAACATTTTACACTAGGCAAATGAGTGCAGACTCAGATGTGGTGGACTAAATGAGCACAGCCCTGCAGACATTCCTTCAGTACTGTTTAAGAAGGGACTGTCTGCTGGATGCTTCCTACTCCTTGAATAGATAGCCTGCGAGAGGGAAGGTATTGCGGTCTCTCTCTTTCTTCCAAACTAGCCTTTGTTAAAAAAGATCTGTTACGCTCTGTCCATCAAACCCGCAGATATACTGACCATGATAGCGTGACATTGCCATGGGTGATACTTTCTGGCCCCTTTAAGCATGGAGTAAGAAGTAATTTAGAAATACTTTTCCAAACACATTTACAGAAGTTACATAATGAGCTTTTTGTGTTGTTTCAGTCCCTTTAGCTTCTCCCCTCTGCACCTCAAAGTACCATCAAGGGTATTTTCTGGTCAGGTACAGCTTAGTGACCCTCCCAAGTCACACAGTTGGCTGGGAATTTACACAGTTTATATAATGGTTGCCTGTCCCATGTGCACTATGTAAACTATTTCCTTACAGAGGCAAACAACCAAAGAAGAAATGACAAAACATAACGCGACTCCACTGACGATCACGTTGAAATTGGAATTAGGTGGCATGGTGTGTGTCTACTGACATCTACATCAGCGTGGTAATGGGGAGGGGAGGAAAGACTGTGGATTAAATTCCTGGGGCTAAACGCAACAAAAAAAATGCCCAGAAGTCAACAGACCTTCATGTGTTATACATCTGTGCTGAATTTGCTTCCCAATATCCCATTTCCTAGATTTCACATGGGCAGATGGTGGAAGAGAGCTCCCTGGAATGACAGAATCATTGAATCATTAAGGTTGGAAAAGACCTCAAGGATCATCAAGTCCAACCGTCAACCCAACACCACCTAACCCACTAAACCATGTCCCTAAGCACCCCATCTACACGTTTCTTGAACCCCTTCAGGGATGGTGACTCCACCACTGCCCTGGGCAGCCTGTTCCAATGCATGTTCTCCCCCCGAGAGGGAAGCTCTCCTGCCTCTCAGCTGTGAACTGTCTGGGTGATTAATAAGCAGTGTTGTTGGACTTGGGAGGGAGTTCAGGTTTGCTTCTCTTGCCTGCAGAGTGGGACTTTACTAGGTCAGGGGTGTTAAACTGGGACTGTCAGAGGTGTTTAGAGCAGGTAAATAGGTTTATCAGCATTACTGAAGTGCAGGTGATGAAAGTGAAGGAAGGGGTGGAGAACCTGGTCCAGCAGCATGGATGCCAGGACCTGGAGCTGCTGGAGGTGCTCTGTCTCCCCAGCCCGCACCACCTGCGAGCTTCACCAATGTGATGTGGCCTCTGCAGGTAGTTCAAAACACCCCCATGATGCCTGGCGGAGAACCTGGCACAAAGTCTTGTTCTCTGAAAAGGCTTCTTTCTTTCCCTGGATAAGGCAAATCCTTCTGCTTCTAAAGGAGACAAAAGCAGCCATTCAGTTCAGAGCCGGGGTTGTTTTCCCGGCTTCCAGCAAACACATTGCACTTCAGTAATGCTGATAAACGTATTAAATGAGAGCAGGTTGCTTTTAGAGGGCGAGTGGCTATTTACCTAAATGCTACTTACACATGAGTGTTAATCAAGAAACATGTTCTGAACCAGTTCTACCATAATAGCATTTTTCCTTCCTTTCCCCAACCCAGCATTTATTTACACAAAGTGCATGAAAGACAGTGTTTTGATTGGAGTTACACTGTTACCTGTTTTAATCACAGACTGTAGATTTGCCTTGACTTTACATAGACGTCAATGTTTGGGACACGAAGTTATAGATTTTTAACAGAAAAGTGATCACTGGCCATTTTTCCTGACTCTGGGATAGTGGAGAACCAGAGAAATATCCCAAAGTAACATGTCCATGTCAGAGGGAGATTTTAAAGAGTGATAACTCAGCTTGTTCTGCCGCAGGGTCATCCCTGCTTTAGAGAAAGGGGAAGCAAACGAGGTAGTCCTGGGGGTGTGGGTGAAGCCTAACAGTCCTCCCCACCCCACAGTGCCATGTGGGGATGGGACCAACAACCATTCATGGGAAAATCTCAGCTGTGATAAGAGCGGAGGAGAGGGGATTAAAAGGCCTCTAGGATGAAACCTAAGAGGTCCTCGTAAGTAAAATGTAGAGCTGGGCTTTTGGGGTATGTGTTGCACTGATTTAAATGGATTTTTACTGAGGCTGCTTGAAACCTGCAGATGAAGATGCAGCCACCTGCGAACTGAGCCCAGTGGGACCACTCTAGAAAGCGTATGTGAAACCAACACAGAATTTCACAAGCCCGTAATTGCAAACTCTGCTTCCACAGAGTCTTCACTCAGACCTGCCAGTATTTACAGGGATATTTCTAGTAAATGGCCTTCAGACCTCAGTGTATGACAAATATTGCAAAATGAGAAAAAATAAATTCTTGGTTCTTTTTCAGGATGCTGGAAAGGTATTTGAAAAAATTTAATAGTCATATTAACTTGATATGCTTCAGAACATTAATGCAAGAGATTCCTTTTTCAAATAGATTCATAATATTTATAATAACCCTTATGCTATGCTGCTTGTTGCCACCCACATGGAGGAGACGCCATACAATGTTGTCAGATATTATTTGCTTAGCTGTAGAAATTTTGGCAGGGTACTGTGCAGCAAATGAGAGGAATCAGCTGTGTGCTGCTGATAGATTACCTCCTCCTGCAGCTTCAGATGGTTACAGCTCTCGTGTTGCACCCCAGAGGTGACTTCATTACAGTAGGTGAATGCTTTCCTGTGTATTATGATGTGTTTGTAACAGATTCCTTGGAATTAAAGATACTAGATGGATTTCTAATAGGACATTTAGTATAGCTGCCTGGCGCATTGGAGACAGCTTCATTTAATGTGTACCACTTCGCTGGGTAACCCTTTTGCCAAGCCCCAACTGGCAGCAACAAGGACCATGTTCTGCTTCTAGATGTCCACGTTTAACATCATCTTGAGACACCATCCAAAACCAGAGAGAAACCGAAGCAAGCTGTCAGAACAGTTCATGAGCAATATATTCCCTGCTCATAAGCAGTGAATCAAACAGGCTTATTCACACAGCACACTGTTTGGGAAAGAATAAAAAAAGAGAAACAGAAAAACACAGAGAAACAATCTCCAATAGGTCCCTTTGCTCTCTGCTCCACTCCCTCCCGCCCAAATTAGATCAATAGTAATAATTCAGATTGTCCTTTTTTTTAAGCGTCTTGCTGCTTATGGCCTTTCCCATCCAGCCCTGTCACTGGCTGACCTGTATAGATGTTGAACTGTCCAAAAGTAGCTGCTGGGTAAGACCTTTTGAAGAAAATCCTGGCTGACTGTGAAGGGGCCAACTCCTCTCCTGATGGCCCGCCCTGCTGTGGTTTCTGCTTTTCGCCAGGAATATGGAAACAGGCAGCCCATGAACATCCCACTTAAAGAAAGGAGCTTCCTTAAGAGTAGTGTCCTTCCTTGTTTCCCAAGTTTCTTTAGCCCAGTTCTTTGATCTGCAGCATGAGATTTGGGTGGCTGGTCATGCTCTGTAACACTTCGTTGCTTTCAATGAAAATGTCAAAAGAAATGTGTTAGGGCTCAGAGTTAACAGTATCTCTCAAAAATTTACTAAACTGTATGAGATCAAGATCCAAAACTAGTTCTGATCTTCAAAAGTTGTCATTGCTCCCTGGAAACCTTTGCTTTTAGTGCATTAAATTCTGAAATTTCCTGTATCTGATTCTTCTCATACCCCAGCTGGTGATGTTCACCGCTGAGGGAACAATCTCGCTGTTATGCACAGGATTTTCAGAATCGCAATCCTCTCTTAATCCTGTTTATTGATTCCAGTCCACGCATCGATATTTGTTGCAGAATATGATCTTTTGACTGGTATTAAACAGAGTTGTGTGGGGGTTTTGATAGGTAAGAACATGGTAGAAACATTAATCTGGTTGACTAACTAAACTGTAATATTAAATATGCAATTTTATCATCTCTTTCCTGTGATATGTTAACTCCTCATATTCCTTCATATTTTTACAGGAATTATTTTTCTACAGTCTGTGCAGCTAGGCTGAAAAACATGGATATAGAGCTTGGCCACACATACTCTCAACATAAACCCAGCAATCAGGGATCATGGCAGTGATATACCAGGATCAGTATAGCTTTACTAAAGGCAAACATGACTACAGTTATACCGGCAGCTCATCTGATTGATTAGCAGAATCTCACCTTGCAAGACTGCAAGAGTGGGAGTGGAAGGAAGGAAAGCATTTTCCAGCGCTATTTTAAGAAAACAGAGAAAATGTCAGTTTTAAAAGGACCATGGATACCAGTGTGTGATGTTGGCTGTGGATGAAGGTTCCAGAACTTGTAACTACCTTTGCTGAGCACCCAGAGCAGCAGCAGGTTTCAAGGTCCATTCATTTGGACTGTAATCTAGACCTGGATGAAAAGTCTTTTTTTTTTTTACTAGGCGAAGATCTCAAAACTGGACACTTGCCATATCTTAATTGAGCTCATCATACAATCAGGTGTTCTACCATCGAACTGGGCAAGATGAGAGTTGAAATGGGAACAAACTCCTTCCCAAAGAGGTCAGCTAGGGAAGTAATGATTTGGGACAGGCAGGGCTGGCTTTCTGGTACTTGGATGTCCTTTCCCTGCAAATGGGCACTTTCAAACAAAATTCCTTTCCTTGAGAAATTCCCAGATCTCTCTACTTAGACATGCAGATGCCAGCACGAGGTACTGGGTCTTTATGGATTCACTCTTCAACAGTTTTGATGGTGCCTGTGTGGGACAGAGCTATTAATTAAAAGATTCACTCTGGGAAGGAATTTAACACCACACAAAACAAGGAAGAAAGATCTCCCTCTTGAAATGCTTTTTTTCTCTTTAAACCGGAAGAAAACTCACCAAAAGACCAAGACATTTAGAGGTTTTAGAATTTATTAGGTGTAAGGAAATAACCTTGGCAAAACTTGCTTTTCTGTGTCAATACCTTGAGCAAGAGTAGATTCAGATAAATGTAGCAGGAAGTACTGAAGGAGGGGGAAAGATTTAAGAAGGCTAGGGAGGTGACTCTCAAATTTAATTCTACATTGTTTTGATGTTGGTGCAGACAACGAATCTCATCCAAAACCACCTCTTGCACCTCATCTGAGTTCTCAGCTTTTCAGGGCTGTTTTCAGGTATCATAGCTATCTCCCACAGATGGCATGTCCCAGACTTTCTCAGTCTTTAGTCATCTCCAGGCTATCTATGGACTAGCCATAGGTTCTGGTAGGAGGGACAGCTCTTTACCAGCAAAAATATCCATCGAGCTATTCCCCAGGTCATATCCCAGATAAATGTCTTCCTTCCCCCTGCAAGGCTTGTGGCTGATTCAGTCTTTTAAAGGGAGTGAGACGTGCTTCAGAGTGCTGTACACTCTCGTTCAGGATGTATTCAAAACGCCAACATCAGCAATATGCATAGCCAAGTGTTCCCTACTGAGTCAACCTATTTTATCCATCAGACAAAGAGACATGACTGTCATCTTCCAAAGACATGTCTCAAAAGGTATAATCCTAAACTCAAAGATCTTCCATGAGATCTGTGTAAGCAAATTTGCTGGTGCTCTTTTCCTATGTCCAAAGCTGGATATATAGATGGCCTAGCCCATTATTTACCTTCCCTCTCCAGGGAACTCATCTTGCTCATCTTGATAAAGCCAACACTGAACCTTACTTGGACTGGGGGCCAACACAATAGCAATGTCACTATCAGCTGTGTTGATTTTTCAAAGATTCTCACATTTTCTTTTTTTTTTTTTTCCTTTGCTAAGGAAAAAAATGACCTCACACACTATTCTCTTGGCTTTGTTAAAGGAGGGGCAAAAAATTACATTTCTCTCTTGCCTATACAAATAAAACTCTTTTAAAAAAATCACAAACTAGACTACTACCCTTATGGTTGTCATATTTAGGTGTTTTCCCAGCTGGGATTCTATGCCTCTGCCTCTGTGACTTCAAGGTCTCAACGAGATCATGTGAAATATTGCCTTTTTGGCAACGAAGGAAAGGAAAAGACTCCGTAATACAAAACCAACCAGTGAAAACATTTCATCTGGACGCTGCCCTGGGGCTAGCAAAGTTTAAGTCTAATCTGCAAGCACCAGCTTCAGAGCGCTACAAGCACAGCCCATGTCAGTTAGCAACACTTTCAGGGGGGAAGATCAAGGGTCTCTCAACTCCTTAGTCAGCTTTTAAAAGGCACTTGTCTCAAGGAGGAGGATCTCTCTCCTTCTTTCTCTTCTGCTGGGTTCTCATTACAGGTGAGATTTACAAAAACCCAAGAGCCTCTCTTTAGATTTCTGTGACCGGCTCCCTTCTAGCAACTTACTCTCAGTTCCTCACACAATAGCCAGAGTATCAGCCAGACAATTAACAACCTTCCACTTGCATTCCCACCCCCAGTGTTATTCCATTGTCTAACAGCATAAGAGAACATAACTAATGACACTCACGATGCAGAAGAACAGAGGGAGGTAGAAAACATAATGTGTTACTGTGGAATAATGCACTTATCCCTGCTATTGAGGAAATGAACCATAAACCTGGGGTTTTGTACAACCATGCATTACTCCACTCCATGTTCACTGTAATTCAATCGAGTCCTTTCTTTAAAATGCTACTTTCCATTTCCAGTCTTCAGGAAAATATTATAGGCTACTTTTTGCCTTTGTCAATACACCCAAATGTTTTGTCTTCTTCTAAACCTTAATTTCTGAAGCAGTCATAACTCCTGAGCCTTCATGGGACAAAATGTGCTTGAAATCAGAGTTTTATACACAAAGTTTATAATGAAATTTTTTGCATTACCTGCCACCCACTAGTGACGATCCGTTTCAATATGGGCAAAACAGTGAACAGGTTCTCTCACACGGATTAAAAAACAGAACGGTTTGAAAGTAGGTATAGGTTTCTGGTTTGTTTTTTTTCCTCTTTCTCTACACTGGCTTCCATTTCATTCCTAGCTTCAGAGTGTATACTCTTCAAAATTGCTTTATTGCTGCAGTTTGATGTGATAAATCACCCTCCAACTCCCACTTGGCGAATCCCTCCAGTCTTCAAACAATTCCCAGTTTGCAGGTAGTAGTGCCCCCAATATCTGGATATAATAGTCCTGGACAGTGGGTTTTCTGATGAATATTGCATCTCCCTAGAGTCTTTTCCAGTCATCTGTCACAATCGCCCAGGTCAGACAGACATTTCTCGCTCCAGGGAGGAGTAAACGGAGTATCTGCCTCCTGCCCCATAGACCATTGCTGACGGACCGATTTGTGCAGAGGCTGCTCTACAGCAAAGCATGGCTCTCATAGTCTCTTGAGCTACTACAGCCTGTGCCTTCTTCCCTCCTGCTCCTGCCTCTTGGCCTTCCAGTTTCAAGACCAGTTTCTTGGTCTTACTGTGTGATGACTTTGCCAGCTCTTTCTGGCAGCTCCTTGCCCTTTGCTAACATCACTTTGTAGCTTTTGCTCTTCAGTGGGTCACCAGGAAATGTTTCCTGCAAGGTCTCATCAGGGCTTCTGCCTCCTGACCAAGCTTTGCTTCTCAGTCCTTGGCATCCCTTAGATAACACCTCAAAAGGACAAGCAGACATTGAGCAGCATCTCAACCCGTGTTGCAACTTGATCCCAACAGAATGAGGTTCAGCAACAGGTATTTAGTAGTTATTTACTGTCATTGCCAGATGCTCAAAAAAAAAAAAAAAAAAAGGGGGAAGATTATGTGGGGATGGGATTTTCAAAGATGCAAATTTTTTCCATGATTTGGCTCCTGTTTAAATTCACAGTAATATTCATCCTGAGTCTCGGAGGTAGAGAGTTCGTTATGGATAGATGAGGAATTGTTTTTAAAATGTCAAAAATGGAGTTTTTGTTACATTTAAAAGAACCAATGTAAATTATCATTGTGGTTTTTAATGTTTATGAAAGCAATTCTGAAATTAGTCTTTTGATTTCACCAGCTATTTTGTGCTCTATTATCCATTGTGGGATTATTTGGATACAGTAATTTCTTTGGGTAATTATTTTTAGTACTTCTGCATACGCAACTTTGAAAGACTCTGTAAGAACATAATTGTTAAAACTGCATTTCTTCAGGAATGATTAAGCATAATCATGTAACTGTAAGCATGCATTCCACAGAAAAGTAGAATACAGAATTTATATAGTCTCAGTTGTGGTTGCTAAGTAATTTTTCTTTTCATACTAATATTGACTTTTATGTATAAAAGAGAAACTGATTTCTAAAGATTGAGAGAAAGCCTTAATTCAGAATTTACTGGGCTCAGTTTATTTTGGGAAACTGCATTACGTATTTTAACAAGAATGATATTAAATATAATTTTGCTCTGGATGTAACTGAAGATACCTTTGACCATAACCAGATAATACATTTTTAATGGGCACTGTCCTTTCTTATTTTTTGTATACATACATTTATAGATCTGTATATCATATCATATATGTAATAGCCTGGTAGAAAAAAATGATGGTGATATTTTATATCTTAAATTAAAAATTTATTGGAGGGCATAATCACACAGAGCTGTCTCATCTGTGTGAGGACTAGAAATTGGATATTCACGTGTGAATAGGTGTCCCCTAGCAGGGAACCTAGCTCTCAAAGTTTCTTTCTCTAGAGGGCTCTTGGCACCAGATGTAATAGAGATATGGTCCATTTCCAGAAAAGGTGAGGTATCTCATCAACATCAAACACTCTGAATAAAATCTAAGAGAAATTAATGGATGGCTTACCTGAAAGCAGTCAAGGAATCAAGTGCTGGGTCTGCAAGGATAAAATTACACAGTAAGTACTAAATCAGCATGTAGCTGATACAGTGTTATCATGAAATTCTCTGCAAGCTCTCTGCAGGAGCAGGATGCTATTCTCTCCAGAGCCCAAGCAGCATCATTGCCCCAAGGCTACCAGGAGATGCAGTGGCTGCACTGCACCTAAGAGATCACCAAGAGCATGGACTAATGCAAGACAACTCTAATGAGTTTTAGCATTTAAAACAAAAATCTCTCAGGAAACTGTAAAAGTAAGTAAAAACTGACAACTTGTTAAACTGCTGCTGCATAGCACTACTAGGGCAGAATGGTAAAACAAGATTTTAGAGAGTTATATAAAGTATTGGACGCATTATTCCCAAGGTGGGAGTAATTCCTGCACACATCAAAGATTTTTCCCTTTCCATGAAGCATTGAAGAGTCCCTGCGAAAGTGTATGGAAAACAGAGCTGCCGTGCCACTTTTCGCACATTTTAGATAAGTATCACCTTGTTTGTCGGCTTTTGTCTACAAAAATAAAAGCATTCATTTTTTAAAGCTATGTATGTAATTTTGTCATTACCACCCAGCAAGGACCCTAAACATTTTTACAACCTAATTCTAGATCTCACTAATAGAAGATCAATTTGACATTGCGTCTCTCCACCATTTATCTATGGATAAATCAGTTGCCGGCCAAGCAAGAGGAGCTGATGACTCCATCAACCACCAAAAACTTTATTAAAATCAAGTCACCAGTTTGTGGGAGGACCCATCACAAAGGGCACACCGGAGAAAGGCTCTCTCTTTCCCCCTTTATGCTCCCCCTTACCCACTGCACATGGTGTCTATGGAAACTGTCTCTTCTCACTGGATTTGGAGGACTTGTGGCTATTTATCTCTTCACAACCAGCAGAAGAAGGAAAGTTTTGGCTCCCTGTTTCCACCATCCTGGCAATGGGAGATAGGTGACAGTAGCGAAATGCCGATGTCACCCTCTCAGGTCTTGTCATCGCACAGGAACACGGCAATGCCCAGGGACCATGCTTTGGGCGCAGGTGACTCTAACCCACTCGACCTTGAGTCTGACTCAGGGTTTAGACAGCCCTCTGCGTGGCCTCAGAATATCAAAAACCTCAAGCAGAAGAGGCATCTTTGTATTTCTGCTTCCTGCTCAACCTCATTGGAAGCCAAGAAGAGCAATAACTGAGAACCAGGCTCAGTGATGCCAGACATCCCTGTTATATCTGCAAACATTAGTGAAGACTGACACAAAGAGGGACTTTTTAATTTAATGCTGCAGGCTGCAAATTGAATTCTCAAACTTGAGAATTACCAACCTGACGTGAGGCTTGACAGTTCTTAATAGCCTGGTCACAAATTAATAATTTTTATCTAGCTGAGTGCATAACGTTTTGATAAATTGTCCATTTGCCTGTTCTGCTTTATCCAGCTATGCCTTGTTTCTTTTCTAAATCTGAGGAAACTCTGTCTGTAAGTTGACTCTGATGGAAAAATATATTTGAAAACCCAGCTACCCCAATGATTTTCACATATTCTATTAGAGTAGGTGTTGCTGAGCCTCTGAATAAAAATAATACCATTCCCTCCTTCTTTATTGTTTTTTTTCTTTGCTCCTTTTTCTCATGTCATTGCAGACTTGTAATTTTTGTGTACAGTTCAATATCTTTAACTGTCGTTCCTCAGCTCTGGTGGGGTACTTCAGTCCATCTCAGATGTCCTAGGATCTCATCCCTCCTTTGCCATCAATAACATAGACAAAAGAGGTTTGCAGTGATACATGGCAGTCTTTCCAAAATAAAGCTTTATCTTCGGTACAAAAGGTCTGGAATCATTAGTAGTTTCAGGCTAGAAAGGCAAAACAAAGCCTAATGAAGCACCTCCCTCTAAACCAGACAGCTTGTTTGTGCTCAGCTAGCCCGACCACTCCGTGCCTGCCCTGAAAGGCAGCTTGCATATTCACTTCTTCTGTCTCTGCATTTCTCAGGCCATCTCAGCCCACTATCTCCTTGCAGACACCTCTTGAGAACCCTCTTCCTACTAATTTGACATTTTTTTGTTCCTAGTGCCCAGGCCTGTGACAGCTTATTATTCCCTTTGATATCTCTGCTGCTAATTATGGCTATAAATCCAGTTGCTCTGCTGGTGGGCATCCACCTTGTCTGGTCCATTTTTTTCCCTGTGTCTAGTACAGGTTACAACACAAAGTGGATTAAACCAGACACAGTTACCAGAGAGCTTTAGGAAACCTCTCTTCATTAACACTGCAGCTTATGACCTACCAGAAAAATAACAAGTTGAGATTGTATTCATAAAAATAATGTGCATGTTCTGTATTGGATCACACATGGAAAAAGAGGAGATGTTCAAGAATATCAGCAGTTTCCTTCATTAGAAAACAAGTGTCATCTAAGGCACAGGTTTTTACACTTGAAAAGCTCTTTGTGATTTTTGGGACACTTTCTTATCTCAAAATACACCTGAAGACAGAGAAATGTTCAGAGGACCTGTAGTGACCCTCACGTGTGCTGCTGCAGTCAGCCTTGCCTGTGAAAGGAAAAATCTTTCCAAATCCTTACCCCAAAGGGATGACATGATGGTTGGCAACAGCTCTGTTTCTTGTACAAACCACTTTCTGCCATAACCTGTACTAGATGCCAGGGAGCAAGGGATGTCATGATGTCTATCATTTCATTCCTCTGACCCACTGCAGGGTTAACTAGGCCAAAATCATTCCTGATAGATTGTATGGCCCTTTGCCTTCTTATTTACTTTTTCTACTCTCTCCAGGAAACCCATTCCAGGGTTAAACTCTCTTTCTAGGTCAAAAGTTTGTTTGATGTCTGCCCTAAAATTTGTTTCACTTAGGAGTAAACCCATTGCTCCTTGTTTTATTACCAGAGAACACAGAAATGCTCTGTTCTATCCCTTTCAGTAAACTTTTGGAGATGACTACAATGTCTCTTCAAGTCTTTTCAGCGTTATGCAACCTGGCTTTGATTTATTTTTTTTTTCCCTAGTCTTCCTTCAAGAGCCTCAATTTCTAGATCACTAATCTTTTATAGTTTTTCTTTGGACTTTCACCAGTCAAAGTGTGGTGATGAAGCCAGAAATATTACCTAAGCTAAAGCTTTACCAGAACTGACTAAAATGACAGATCTACTTAATCTGTTCTATCTTCAGTGCTTGTGTTTTCACTTCCCAATGTGGTGCTTTCCTTTTTTCTTTTTTTTTTTTTTCCCAGTTATGTTGCCTCATATTCAGTTTATAGTCTACTATAAGGCTCAGATCCTCTTCTGTGGAATCAGTACAGAGAAATTAATTTCCTACCTTGTACTTGTGTGGTTCATTATTTCTGTACAATACTGTAAATGTAGTACTCCACACTTCTTTTTACTGAATTAATTGATTTTTTTTTTTCTTCCCTAGACCATTTCTCCAATTTGTCATGATAATCTTGAGCTTTCATCCTGTACTCCAGCATGTTGCAGCTTCTCCCAGGCTGGTATCATCTCCATGTTTACTAAATTCAATCCATTCCATTATCCATCTCACTAATTACATTACTGAATGGGAAACACCTTGGTGGCACCAGCACAGGGAGCTTCAGTTCAATTTGATAGTGAGCCTCTAATTACTTCCTTTCAGTATCATCTTTGTGGAAGATGGGGCACTTGGTGTGATGTGCAGCCTGGAGAGACATCTGCCCTCCATGAGCTGCAGAGTTTCCTCCCTTCCAGGGCGGGGGAGCTGCATACTGTGTAATAAGCAGTTTATTTTGTGTTAGTAATTTAATCCCCCTGACCTGTCTAAGGAGCACTGGCTTTGCATTCAAGCTAACAGGTTTGATGGAGAACTTTTCTCTTGCTGATGTGCTGCTTTACAGTGTTTCTCAAGCGTGGCTCACCATGGAATAGGAAGCAGTCACAAGTGGGATGACTCACACTCCTGAGCTATTTTCATCTGGCTTATATTGCTCTGCTAATTATGTTTTCCCTCTATATTCAAAGTCCCCTTCAGAGAAATTGAGGTCTGCTGGTGTGAATCCCCTGGGCCATCCCAGCATGTCTTGAATCCTTCACCTTCTCTTTTCCTCAGTTTCTCCACTGTGAATACAAAATTCACCTGGAAGTGTAAAACATTCTTCAATCATTTGCAAATGCAAATGACCCCCATTAATTCCCATATGCATTTTTATGGTAATTGTATTCCTAACCTCTTGTAGAAGAAAATCTGCTTCTTTCCATCCTCAGACCAGTATGGTGTCTCATCACCCAGAGAGATCACCCAGTGATGTGTGAAGTTGGAGTCATCTCACTCCATAACAACTTTCCATCCACTCTGACACATTTTCCTTGCCTTTCATCTAGTTAGCAGCAACGGAAATGAATTTAGGAAGTGCAAGACAATAGGCAGGCCATCCCTCTTTGGAGAAGTTGGGGCTGACAACTTGGTGAAAGAATTCAGCTGCAGCATCTGTGCCAGAAGCAATATCGGATTTTTCTTCCCCATCTCCTAAACCTTTCTGAAATGACATCCTGTGGAGGTGTGTGTCCATGAAGGTCCCCACAAACCTTCCCAAGTCAGACATTTGTCTCCATTAAGTCATGTGCAAAGATAAGGGCATTCCTAAGCACGTTGTATTTTAAAATGAAGGATTTGCAGGGGGTGGCAGCTCATTTGCATGCAAGCAATGTGAACGTAGCAGAGGAGGTGTTGTAAATCACCAAAGAGCTACTTGACAGTGCCACTCTGCGAGCCTGGTTTGGAATTATTAATTAGAGCAGGCTGAGGATGGTTTGTTTGCATATCAGTTGAGCTAAGCCATGTTGGAATCCCTGTAAATAATAAAACAGGCTGATTAGGCCTAGTCATTAATTAAGTGTCTTCGCTGTGAATAAACAGTGAAATCTTTCGGTTTGCGAAGGACCCCTGTGACACTGTGATAAATACGCAGTCACAAAATCTCCTATAACATGGTTTGACATCTTCATTTATTAAATTGTAGCTTTCTCCCCCGTGACAATGGGTTCAACTCCCCCAGTGGATGATGCATCTGCCTAATTTTGTTTGTTAAAATATATTGCTTTGGAGGTCTCTGATAACCAGGGTTGAGAACCTGCTAGGAAAAAAGAAGGGGGAAAAAACTTGTTAATACTGTAAACTGCAGTGTTCAGTCATCTGTATGGGTGGCTTTTTATTGGTATAATAATGCAGAAGATGATAAAAACATCTGGTTTTATTATTGTATGGATGTAAAAGCTATTATTTATTTGACTAAAACAGCACACATTTAAAAACTAATTAACTCATGTCAGAGGTTGGTGCTTGAATGGTTGTTTCTGCTTCTAGTATCCCCTGCCCCTGAGTGTGGATTAAGACAAAATTAAGAGATTGGTTTTTACAAATGCTACTTTTTCAAACTGAAGACAATGTTAAAGGCAATTAAATCTCATGCCCCAAGGCATGAATTTAACACAGTAGGTGATCAACAAGGAGATTTTCTCCCCTTCTGCACTGCTGAAAAATTGGTGAGGTGCAATGTGGGGATCTTTCATCTTCTGAAGATTTGAATATTGGCAACTTCTGCAGTCAGGATATTAGACTGCTAGACAGATCAATGTGCTGAGCAGACAGTGACAAGTTCTGTTTTCTTGTGTAACGTACAAGTACTGCAGGTCACGCATGAACATGATCTCCTCGAAAATAAGGCAAGATTTAACAGTTCAGGATCAGGGCAGAGTCACTCCGTTCCTGTGAAAGCTGGTGGCCTCATCCCCAGCTACTCGCCCTGTGCAGCATTGTCCCTGAGCTCTGCCACAGCAGAGAGGGCCAGAACAACCTTACTTAGAAAAAGGGGTGCAGCCATCATTTTGGTGTTCTGACACTCCTAATAGCCAATTTAAAGGTGCTGAGATAATTACAATGCTGACCATGAGCCGTTGAATACATGGGAGACGGATGACTCAGTGAGATCAATCTATCGATCTCGAGATTTTCTAAGTATTTAAATGTCATGCGACAATTAAAGGTATTTCTGAGTATGCACTAAATGGCTTTATTCTGACAAGCTCTCTTGTTTCTTTTATGCGTAATAGGTACTGAGAATGCCATTGAATTTAGAACAGCTTTTAGGAAGGCAGTGATCAGTGAACTGGCTGCTTGATGCTGACAGCCTTGTGTAACGGTAAACGATCAGCCAGGTGGCCCCGAGATCATTGAAGTTACCATTGTGGCAAGTAACAACTTTCTGAATGCCCAGATTTGCCTGATGTGATCAAAGATTTTAGGTCTCAATAGGAAATCAATACAGTGATAGAGCAACCTGGGCTAGTGGGAGGTGTCCCCGCCCATGGCAGGGGGTTGGAACTAGATGATCTCTAAGGTCCCTTCCAACCCAAACCATTCTGTGATTCTATGATTCTATGAAATATATTTGAAACAGCTGGATTAACTCCTCCCAAGTACAGACAAAGAAACAGAATCCACAGTGGTTCCTGAAAGTCCATCAGAGGAGGATAGCTACAGCCATGAGGTTTGACTCCTTATTTGCAGAGTCCCCCACAGATGCCCAGAGCTGCTCTCTGAAGTTGTCACCTTCATGCCACTGAGAGACCCTAGCAGGTAGCTGTTGGCAGCATTCCTCTCCTCTGGGGTGATTCCAGCAAAGTAGCATGGGAAAGGCGCATGACAAGCGTGCCGGGAGACCTGGCTCGTGCAGAGACTTGTGGCAATATTCAGTACGCTGATGTCACCCAGCTGGCACAAGAGAAGGTATTAGCCAATGTCTAGACACACTCGAGGCTTGCAGGGGAGCTGGCTATTTGCAAATGAGTCTGGAAGAGACTGAGGCAACCTTGGTGGGCTGAACAGAAGCAGGGAGAAGTCCTGCCAGCTTTTCTGTCCCTTCTGCTCACTGAGGGAGCATGACTCTGTTGGTGATGCAGATGGAGAATTTAGGTGCGTGTTGAGAATCTGGGCTTCTCCTCCTGGACGTTGTCCAAGAAAGCTATTTTAGCGTCTGTGTGAAGAGGAGACACAGCTCTTCTCTTTTCCATTAGACTTTCCTATTATTCTCTGCACCTCTGTTGCCTGGAGATATGACTGCCATAATTCTGCCTGATAGCCCGCTGTGGAGTCTACTGTTGCTTTTATCCCTGGTTTCAACCGCCTGAGGGATCCTGTGCCCCCAGTAAAGATTAACTGATCCCTTTGGGCTGGAGCTCCTTTTCTATAAAAGCTGGGAACTGCTGAAGGAGGAAGCATCCCTGAGTTTGGCATTTATGCCCCTTCGAGGCCTTTGGGACTGCGGGAGTTTTAAGTTGTTAAGCCTTTGGCTATATCACAAACCATGTCCTTTTTCTTCCAGCTTTTGCAGAACAAATAGCCTGAGAGCTGGAGAGTCTGGAATTTATTTTATTGTCTCCTTATCTGGCCAAGATGTTTTGTCAGATGGGATGAGCAGTCCTTTTTTTTTTTTTTTTTTTTTTTTTGTGGCTGGAAATGTAGATTCCACCCAGAACAAAGACTCCCAAAGAATCTTCTGCAGAGCTAAAGAAATATGCCATTTAGGAAGCTTCTCCTTTCCCAGAGCTTCTCTTTCCCCACAGGAAAGGGGAATGTGTCTTCAGCTAAGGCACATTTCAGCTCTCATTAAAACTGATGGAAAGCCTCCTAGGTACTTCAGTAGTGTGCAATCAAGGGTATTAGTTATTACACCACTCACATTCTGGGGGTACATACCAATGCTGCACAGTCATCACGAAATACACCACAGAAGGCTGTGAGACTTCATGATAACTTTATTTCGGTTGATGGAACAAAATGGCATTACAGAGAAATTTCAAGGTAAGTCTTGCACACTATCACAGCAATTAGCATTGGATCACTTCAGCTTGATCCTCTTTCATATGCCGTCAACACTGTCCACTGGTGCCTCTGAATTTAGTGCTGCCAGGTTACCTACACACTTGCCTTATAAGCTAAAGAAATGGTCTGGAGTTTGCTTTTCATATACAACCAGGGCTTCCAAGAACATGAGAAAGTGCCATACACTGCAAGTGACAGCCTCCAGGAGAGGGGAGCAGAGGGCTGTGTCCTGCTTTGTGCAGCAGACCACACATTTAGCACCCCAGCAGCAGGAAAACATGCACTGTGCTGCTTTCTGCAGCAGACCACACATTTGGCACCCCAGCAGCAGGAAAACATGCACTGTATTGCTGGAAACTCTGCAAGAAGGGCAGAATTTGCTTTGTTCTCTAGACCAGCTTCTCCTCCTCTTCCAAGCGCCATCATTTTTAATGGAAAAGATTGCAGCTTTGAGAATAGCCTTCCCAATGCAAACGACACACAGTTTTGTTGAATTCACAGCCAGTTCTCTAGATCAGCTTCTCCTCCTCTTCCAAGCTCCATCATTTTTAACGGAAAAGATTGTAGCTTTGAGAATAGCCTTCCCAATGCAAATGACACACAGTTTTGTTGAATTCACAGCCAAGCAGGGGAAAAAAAAAAAAAAAAGCCTGGAGAGCCAGATCCAAATCTCTCTCAAGTAACACTGAGACTCCTGTTGACTTTGGTGATCTTTCAGCTTCTCCTCCTCTTCCAAGCTCCATCATTTTTAACGGAAAAGATTGTAGCTTTGAGAATAGCCTTCCCAATGCAAATGACACACAGTTTTGTTGAATTCACAGCCAAGCAGGGGAAAAAAAAAAAAAAAAGCCTGGAGAGCCAGATCCAAATCTCTCTCAAGTAACACTGAGACTCCTGTTGACTTTGGTGATCTTTGAATCAAACTCTGAAAAAAAGTTTTAACATTCCATAGTCACCTTAACAGAGAATATTTTTTTTCTGATGCCTAACAACAATTTATACACCTCAAGGCACTGTAAAACACTACAGAATGATACACTAATTGCATCCATCAAATGTGCCTATCTAGTGTGGCTGGCACACCCTTTTAAATAGATACTGTATGTGTTCCTGGAGCATATGCTTATTCTAGCAGCAGTAGTAAGTAGGCCAGCCAGGACACCTGGGTGGGCTGGTGTTGTCTTTGTTTTACAAGAACCTCTAGAAAAAGAAAAAAAAAACCCAACACTTTAAGATTCTACATAAGAAACAACAAAGGCCAATTAAAAGCTTTCAGCTATCTCTTTGCTTCATGGTAGCTGTGCATTGGTTGATTTTGGTCTTACCTACTAGCTTATGCTTTCCTAAAATGAATCTCATTTTGTTTTCTTGATCATGTTTCTAATCTGTAGGCTCTTTTCTAGTATTTATCTCTCCGGTGCCTCCCAATTTATTACCATCTGCAAATTGTTTTGATGCATTTCATTTACACTCTCTACTGTCACACAAAAGAAATTAGAGCCCAACTCTGTAGAGGATTAGGGTGTAAGATCAGCCCTAAAACATTCCTGATTTAGTCACATCCCTTCTGACTGATCCTTCCAGTTAATACTGCATACTCTTGTCTGGATACATGAGTATTTTTTTCAACCACGTCAGTATTTATGAATGAACCACCTGAATTAACTTTGAGATGAATGATGGGCTCCAGTCTGCTTAACTGCTACCTACTGTGGACAGTGGTGCCTAAAATCTCTGAGGGCCCTAACAGGAATGTAGTCTTATGGACTTCTAGAACTTTTTTGCGCTGTGGACGCTTGAGACCGTTAGATGCAATTTAGGCTGAAAGCTCCCGGTCTGCCTAACTTCCTTCACATGCTCTGAGGTGCCTGTTCTGGAGGGATGTTTGTCTCTCGAAGGTTTGTTGCATTGTGTTCTTCAGTTTGGAATTATTTCTGGGAGAGTGTTGACTTTTTAGTTAATTTTCTCTAAAAAGATTTTAGCAGCTCTAAATCAAAATGTATGCTTTCAAAATCAAGACATTTATATTTGTATTATATTTCCGAATGAGAGACATTCAAAAATAGAAAAGACTTTAATTTCTAATTTTGACTTAGATAAGAAATATTTTTCAGAAATTACACCAGTTCCAGAGGGTCTTTGATTCACTTCTATTTTGATTATTCCTTCTGCTTTTTTCAGGTTGTGATTCTCCCTGAAAGTCCCTTTAAATCCAGGGTCCCAAATACAGGTTATGTTCTTTGAAAGCTGTCTATCTCTATGATCATCTATCAATATGACTGTATCTACAAGAGTGTGCATGTGTTTATGAGTAGCTATGTCTGGAACTAGTGGCCTCAGAAACAATAGGAAGACATCACTACATTCAGAAAAAGATATAAAACTTTCTCTGAAGTCACAGTGAGGGGGAGATGCAATCTGTTTTACAGTACACTTGCAAAAATATTTATGCCATAGTATAAGCTCTGTAAAACCGTCTAGTATAAATATAACATTTTGCAAAAAGTCCAATGAAGTAAATAAAGCTCATTTCAACTAACAGCTAGTAGTAAAATAAGATGTGCATTCTGGATGCTGGAGAAGGAAATTAAGCATGTTTGGAAAATCCAAGAGCAAGAAACAAGCCATTATGATTTTTCTACAAGCTTCTCCAAGAGAAGCTTGTAGAAAAAGATCTCCAAGATCTCTGAGATCTGGTGATTTCACTGAAATGCACATTTTAGAAGATGGCGTTATGAAGGAATAAAAATTGGGATTTTATGAAAAAAAAAGAAGCAGCACAATGAATCTTAGGGGGAGCAGGAGGGCTGACCCTCTGGTGTCATATCCCAGGTCAGTGGCAGTGGCACTTTGTGGCAACTGATGGAATGTGTCTGATGTGCCAGAGAGGGGAGTCAGGTCTGATGGTGATAGAAGAGAAGCAGAAGAAGAAAAGAAAGTGATGCTGTTACTGAGACTGTAGATGGGCTAAATTACTGGAGAGGATGACAACAACAAGCTTTTTCCCTGACTGTCTCCATCAGAAGAATTCACTCTGTTTCCTACCAGTCCTTGCCCAGACACAAGGATGTCCCTGACTGTCTCCATGAGAAGAATTCACCCTGTCCCCTACCAGTCCTTGCCCAGACACAAGGATGAAGCCGGATCAGATGAGGTACAACCAGCAAAGCAGCCCAGGGGGTCCTGGCATGAAAATAGTGAACTACCCAGTCAGCTCTACAGTGTGGACTTTGTGGTGGCAATGATAAAAACAAAACCTGTAGGGAATAAGGAAACAACTGCAATCTTATTAAAAAACAAAGAAATAAATAATTACATGGTTTACAAACTAATCTAATTCTTCAGTACTGATTCCAATGTATTTGTTAACAAAGAAATAAATAATTGCATGGTTTACAAACTAATCTAACTCTTCAGTACTGATTCCAATGTATTTGTTAAGTAGACTGCCAAGCACCTGGAGGTTATTTGCGTCATATGCGTACCAACAGACCAGAGAGGATCTTGCTACCAGGAAGCCAAATACACTACAGTAAGGTTTAATATTTTGCCTGTGTTTCAGCTGTCATTCACTCAGAACATTGTAATTTAAAATGATTAAAAATATATAAAACCTTAAAACACAAGCCCTCTTTCCAAGTGTGCCTGAGCATGTGCTTACCCTGACACAGAGCTGCCTCTGAGGAGCTGCCAAGAGTCTCAAAGGACTGGACAAACGTCACAAGTCATGGTCATGTCTCTGGAGGATGTGGAGATCACTCTTCTCTGGAGAAAATTTCACATCCTCAGAGTGGTAGAAGTCAAGGGCTAGAATTCTAAACATATTCAGAGGTCAAACCCATTGATTGTCACAGAAGCTAGTTGTCAAAGTGCCTGTAAACGCACACTGGGCAGGTTTTCTTCAGGGAATTCTTCCATGGGTGCTGAAATGGAGATACTTTGAAGGCCTGGCAGCATTCATGCAGTGACCATAACACACACCCCTGTATGGCCTGGTTTTCTTTACTGAAGAAGGATGTGTATTGTTGATGCTGAATATAGCTTGAGTGACAACATCCAGGGAAGCATTGCACTATGCAGATGACCTGTAGGATGCTGTGGCAGGTGATGGAGAAAAACAGACAGACCTTTAGACAGAAGACTCAGTGGAGCACAACATCGCAGTGCGATCATCCTCATGGCGAACAGCTTTAGATTAACACTTCCAGTTTACGAAGTGGAATCAACAGTGGAAAGTCTTCCTGAATACTGAGAAAAACAATTTTGGAACATATACTGTAATTCTGTCTTTCCCCAAAAGAGAAATATTTACCCTGTATACTTCTGACTAGTGCCCAGAAGTCTTACATATTCAGAGTGTTGAACAAAACTTATACAGATCTGCAGGTTGGTTATTGTTTTGCCTCTGTGGCTTGGGAAGCTGAATGGGGGCAGGAATCCCACTAAGACAGCTTATTTGTTACAAGGATGTGCTCAAAAGAACCAAACTCCTTCTTTACTGGCCAGATTGACAAGATTTCAGGTATGTGAAACCCTGTCAGAAGAATAGTTTCTACAGGATCTAGTTCCGGTGGGGATGTCACCACCAATCTCCTTACAAGCTCATCAGAGTTGGTGCAAATACCTCCACTTGTGCCAAGGAGGAATCTTGGTCTGTCAGTAGATGTGGAAGAGCTGACCTCTGGAGCAGATGAGGATGTTGCAATGAAAGTTCTTGCTGAATCAATGGACCAAGGATCTCAATATTCATGTAGGGGGAGTTTAGGAACATCATGAAAATGAGGAACTGCCTAACTGCAGAGATTTAAGATGCCCTTTCTGCAATGTTGTCCTGGCCTACACGCAGTAAGTGTGAGACACGGTCCACGGACTATATGCTCTTGATTTTCTGTACTGTGAAAGACAGGCTTACCATCAGCTCCCAGGTTGAAATGCATCGCGTATAAAAGCAATATGAGGGGAAGGATTGAAATTCAGTGCAGAATCCTCTTTTTACAGTGGTTAAAGCAAGGACAGTAACTGTGCTCCTGCTGCTAGTATGCTGCTTGGGATACACCAGGTTGATTCCAAGGAGAGGCACACATGGGTAAGGAGGAAGCTGGCACGTGTGACTATATCATGAGTATTGTTTTAAGATGGTTAGGGGAATATAGGAATGGCTTTCTTTACCAGAATGAAAATCAAGGACTATCTCAAGAACTACTATGTTTATCAACCTTCTGGACTGACAATCACTCGTGTATTTCCATAATTTCCCTAAAGGAATCTACTAGTTAAGATAACGAATGCTTTTTACTTTTTTTTCCTGAATGCCTATCAGGTCTCCTGCAGATGATCTCCAGAACATCCTTACATGAGAAATACAGATAACGGTGGGTCTCTCCCAGAGACCCTGACTTGCCAAGGCTGAGTTGACATCCTGGGTACGTGTCAGATGCAGTAATTAGTCCACCTGCAGTCCTGTTCAACAATTTGATGCATCTTAGAAGGCAACCTTGGAATGCTCTTTCTTCCTGACACAATAATGTAGTATAATGGTAGAGAAAGGTTTATCTTTATAATGCAGAATCTTTCTGGGCTTTCAGCAAACAGCAAAACATTATAATAAATAAAAATGTCAGGCAAGTTAAAATGGAATACTAGCATTATCCTGAAGGTCACTCAACATCAACGCTTTGTGTGTAAGCAGAAATAAGACTTTCTGCGACTTGGACATGATCCTGCAAGGTGCTGTGCATGTCTTCCAAGATGCTAGACTTCTTCTGTCCTCGTTGAAGAAGCTCAGCACTTTGTATAATGGCATCTGTATGCAGTAAACAAAAATACGGCCAGCAACAGTCAAGCTTACAAGTGTTTTGAACATTAACAAAGAGAGGCCAGGAATCAAAAAATACTTTTGTCACTGGTTTCTTAAAACCCAGTAAGGGTTTGAATGAGCTTCAGCTAGAAAAGCAATTGTCAGGGGAAAAAAAAAAAAAAAGAAAAAAAAAACCAACCCAAAACCAACAAAAACCAAAAACCAAACCTGCGTTCATTTTTGAGCTAGGCATATTTGCAGTGCTATTTGCATAAGGCAAATCCTAACCTAAGGGCAGAAGGGGGAGAAGGAGAATTCTCAGGGGGCACAAGTCCTAAACTCATTAAAGAAACTGTGATTATGTTTAGAAGACTTTCAAGAATTGCACAAGACCTTCAATTGAGCACTCACCTTTGCACTTTATTAAATGTTACAAAATGCTTATCCTTCAATGAAAGAAGAGAGACACTTAGTGACACAATTTCATTGCAAATTAATGGCAAATAAAGCCTTTCTATGTCAGTATAATGAATTTGATTGCACAGCTCTAGCCCTTTACTCATAAAATTCATTACCATTGAGCATCCAGAGAAGGAAAGGGATTTGTAAGGAAGGGTACAGTTTTAAATATCATGCCCCTGGAAAATTTTAAACATCTTAGACAGTCATCCAAAATGCTGTTTACACACTGTGTGATGCAGATATACTTGTTTTATTGACTATTTAATGTCACCGTAATCAGCAATAAAACATTAAAATTATGGCTCAGGAGCTGGATGAAAAAAAAAATTGTTTTCTATCATTTTTATCACTCTGATTTACATATCTACATAAATATTTGGAGATTCTGCACAGAAAAGGTAGAAGTGGAACTGCTAATGCAAAAAAGTGTGGTGCTATTGATATGCCTACGACCATCTCACCTGTCTGACCTGCTATTAAGATCTGCCCCATTCATCCACATTAGAAACACAAATACAGATAATGAGAGGTTTCCACAGCAAGACCCAAATGAAGTAAATTTCCTTCAAGATGTAATTTGAATTTAATGGCTTGTCCATGAAATAAACAAAGCATCATAAAAGAAGAGAAAGTTTAATGATGCACAGTGAATCAAGAAAATGTATGATGTGCCAAAGAACTCCTTAATCTTAACAGGCTCCTGTCTATATTTACTGCGACACGTTGTCAGAAAAGCTGAGCTCATCATGCTACTTTTTCAGTAACATCGTGATGCAGAATTTTAACTGGAACAATCAATTTTGATTGCTGTTCCCCACTGCTTCATACTGGAGGGGAAAATGTGTTTTGGTGGTGAAAATTACTTTGCAATCTTTCCTTCTGCTTTGCAGAGTGATCCGAGTCTCTTCTCTTCTTGCATGCTGAAAAGGAGTTCGTCCTGCTTTTACTGGTTCAGATGTAAATCCGTATTTCCCCAGAGCAATTAAAGACAAGGAGAATTTGTCCTGACTTGGGGAAGATAAATACCTTTCTCTTCTAATGCCAGAGTTTGGTATTCGTACTAGCTTGGCTTAATACTAGATGCTATCCTTAAACTAAAATGAAACTGGTTTCTTCTTTCACCTCTGCACTGTGCCACATCAATTTTCACAGTGCAATATCTTTTTTTATACTATGGTGGAGCATAATTCAAACCTACTCAGATTTCTGACTTGGCTGTAAATTAATCTTGCCGATGCGTGTTTGACACTTGAACTAAGCCATGTCTTCCACTTCTTCGGTAGCCTGCATGACATGAAAATGCGACTCCTACTGTGCACTCTTGTTTCTTATCTAGATTATGATAATATAAAGAAGACCAGAGGAAAAGGTAAAATGCCAAAAAGACACTCTGTGGTGTTTTCATCATTTGTTCCTATCCTCCTCTAGCTCAAAAATCCATCTACAAGAGCTGTGAGCTGTCATGGGCTGTGAGGATGGGTGACAAGAAAAATCTATTTGTCTTGGCTGAAATGACAATTTAAAACTCTAGCCCTTTTATAATACAAGTGCTCTTACGGATATAATAGATCTGATTTTCCTCTCAGTTCCCCGAGTAAAAATCAGGATTATCTCCTTGAAATTGCAGCAGCTTAAAGCAGAATCAGGACCATTTCCACATGTGCTGCTCTAGTGAAAAAGTTGTCTTCAGCAGTTATATTTCCAGCCATTAAATCCTGTGGATTAGATAGAGAACAGAAACACCCTCCTGTAGCGTCTCGTTTCTCTTACTACCAGGACTCTTGATCTGTAGGAACTTTACCAATATACACATTTCAGAGTCTAAACAGTGTGTGGTCATGCCAGAAAACTGATTTCAGTGTTAGTCTACTCTGAAGAAAAAGACTAGCTTCCATCTCTCTGCTAGCCCAAGGCAACATAGTGGTTAAGGAGGATGGTACGGATGTAGGGAAGCCCCCTGTGAGCACATTAATGCTGAGATAACCTGTATACTCCCTTGGCAGAGGCTGCAGAGAGGATGCGGTCAGACAGAGGGACGGGCTACGCACGCCTGTGCCTCAGGGAGTCCCAAGAGCCCCCAAACCTCCCTTAGCAAGCCCAGGCTGCCATCAGCGCTCTTGCCTTGTGTTTCACCACTGAAGATGGAAGATAATTTTTCAAGATGCTTTACGTTGTGCGAGGGGAGCCGGCATAAGCAGACAAGGACTGGGGAAATGAAAGGGTTGTTTAAAATTGCCTTTGCACACACGTAATTTCTGAATCCTGCTGAGTATTTCTTTGTACTAATTTGGGACCTGTTCTACAGTATTCCTAGAAGAGAGTTGTTCCGGGGACAGTGTTTCCAGGAATTAAATTGCACACCACTTTGTTCTAAAGGTATCCACCATAAATAGGAGGAAATATATGTTGCTAACAGAAAACCAAAACTTTGTTGTAGGGCTGTTGGAAGAGAAAAGAGAGATGTCAGTACTAACTGACACTGGTATTTTTCTTCTTTTTAATGCCTCTCAAGAAAGTTTCCCTTATGGTGAACCTTTTTAGAGAAAAGCTGGTTTGCTGCTGCAGAGGGAATTAAAATTGCTATTTATTTGTGCTCCCTTTTCATATAGATACAAATAACTACGAATGATGAGTCAAATGTCAGCCATGACGCTTGGAGCTATGGCTCTGCATTAATCTTCAGCTTGGCAATTTTTTTTTCCCCTTCCTCCTTCAAATTTGTTTCATGTGAAGGGTTATCCCCCTCAGCTGCTCAAGTGGGAGATCAGTTACCCAGCTTCAACTTCTCTGCCGTAATCCCTCTATTTAAAGGTAAGATAATCAGCTTTTGTTTGGTTGACTTGGATCTAAGACAATCTCTGGACTAAAGACAAAGAAAAGCCTACATGGAGAGAATGCAGAGCCTCTGCTTGCCCGCGGAGAAAGGAGGTGGCCTTTTATGCTCTTTCCAGCACTGAAAATTCTCATGCCCTGCAAACCCCAGTGGTATAACTTAGAGCATTACCCAGAGACAAACGTTCCTGTTAGTAACTGAATATCATTTGGACAGCAGGCTCAGGAACGTGCCAGGATATTTGGCATGGGTGATCATCCCAAGAGAGAGCAAGAATGAATACTTTGTTCATCAAGTGATGGCAGACAAGGTTGCTGCTTGGGGAGTTACCTTTCAACTCCTGTTGACTGTCACTTTTCTTTTAGGATTGTGTGTGCTTTGGAGGAGAAGCAGAACTATCTTTCTTTCCTTCTTTCCTTCTTTCCTTCTTTCCTTCTTTCCTTCTTTCCTTCTTTCCTTCTTTCCTTCCTTCTTTCCTTCCTTCTTTTCTTCTTTCTTTCCTTCTTTCCTTCTTTCTCTCTCTGTGTCTTTCTCTCCCTTTCTTTCTTTCTTCTGAACTTAACGCTACGAAAAATCACTGGACAGAAACCAGTCACACCCACAGTTTACAGTTTACAGTTTACACCCGCAGAAGTTGTGGAGGCATCCAGGCTGCCTCACCAGCCTATATCATAATGTCTCCACAGTGTCTGGGCATTTCCCCAGTGGTCTGTATTCCCATCTTACTTCTGTTGGGTCTTCTTCCAGAAGAGGCTCGCAGGAGTAGGCAATGGGCACTGAGTTTGGGCTTCTACCCACTAGGAACTGAGATCCCTCAAAAGCTGTATTTTACCCAGAGATTCTGGGCCACAGGAATGTAAAAAATACAGGATATCAGACAAAATTCCCACAAGGCGATGAGCCTCTTCAGAGGCTGATGAAATGAGCAGTCTTGTTATCTCCAAGCAGATGTTTCACTCTGCAGTTCTATTTCATGCTTTTGATATTTCAGGTTTTAAGGTCTATTTGGGAGTAAACAAACACTAATACACCAGAATTTCAGCAAGGCAGCAATTCCCATTTTAGGACTAGGTTAGGAAAAGGGCCTAAAGAAGAAAGCTTCCATGCAGTGTATTCCTCTAGGAAACTGTAGGTGTTAACACTCAGGGAACAAATTGCTTTTGTTACCCCCTGGAGTAGGCTTCCTGGTTCTGTCTGGTTGGGTCCGGTAGAAGTTACCAGATCATGAACATCCTGGTTCTTCACAGCATAAAATAGGTTGTTTTGTAGCTCTGTACCTCTGTAGCTGTGAGTGGCTAAGGGCAAACGCATCTGGAATTGTCAAAGAACTGATAAGTGTTGCTAAACACTTGTGTTAATGAACTCGTTGAGCAAGGCAATGCAGGCCAGATCCGATCCTGCCTACAAGCCCCTATAGACTCACCTGAAAGTGTGCAGGATCACAAGGGACCTCAGTGGCCTCTCTGAAAAATCACCCTGGCAGAAGAACAGTCCAGTGTTTCCCCACGGTGATGCACGGACCTGCTGGTGACCAGATGTGCAAGAGCATGGAGCTGGCAGGGAGGTACGTAGGAAGGGATTCCTCCAAAGAGATGGGTCAGGGGGGGGGGAGACGCCCGGGGGGGTTATGACCCCCCCCCCCCCACATTGCAGTCTTATGATTGCACTATTGCAGATTCAAACTTGGCAAATGCAGAAGTTAAAGTTCCCATGGCAACAGTTATACCTCCCGCAATCCATGCCCTGTGTACTTATCGTACGCATTTAGCGTCAACGAGGAATATATTACATGACACATTTCACAAAGAAAAAAAAGAAAAGATACTCCAGCTGTGGAATGCAGCCAAGTTAAAGATTGCTGGAGAAACCTTGATTTTTGCACCGCTTGACCTTTTCAATTTTAACTGTAAAACTTTATGGTTACATTAGCAAAGATTTGTACCTACTATTTGTTCGCCTCATCCCACAGACGGTAAGGGCATTGTCCAAGCAGAAGAGATGTTCTGTTCCCTAGATACTGCAGCTAAGTCAATGTTTATTCTGATTTTCCACTGGTGGGCTAAGCTTTATTTGTAGTCTTGCTGGGCCAGGAATTGAGAAATATATTAAGAGAAGAAGACTGATGAAAAAATCAGTGATGTGATGTGATGTCAGTTCAGGCAGCTGTTGGTTTTGTAGTTCCCTAATCTCTCAGAAATATAAGCAGAATTGGATGAAATTACATGGGTTTTTGTAGCCTAGTTTTGATGCAGAAATGGGGGGGG
>NW_010122734.1:30111-44128 GCF_000699245.1 Pterocles gutturalis
AAGAGTATAGGAACAAGGCAAAGATATAGAGAGACTTCCCAGAAGTTTCTCTCAGCCTCAAGCAAGCTATGTCTCAGGAACATCATGAAATAGGTTGTGGTTTTTATTTTTTCCCTCTTCCTATTCTGAACCTGTCAACTGATTAATTCATTTTATGCAAAATGCATCAGAAAGAACAATGGGCTGAATTTAGCCTTGAAAGAAGCAGGTATGATTCTACCCATTTTAATGGAAGTACTCCAGGGATAAAATGGTGCCACTTGACCTAATTCCCTCCTGCTGTCCTTGCAAGTGCAAGGAATTTCACCGGATCTGTGCAAAATGAGGATAAGTAAACGAAGCATTCTGGTGGATGGTCCAGGCTTCCTGTCCCCATGCACTTGTGTCCTTGCTGACAGCTGCTCACTGTCACAATAAACCACTGCCAGATCAGACTGGCATTGCCTGGCACATGAACTCCACATTTCACATGGTGTACCCTGTCATAGCACTGTTCATAGCAATTGATGTGAACTGATTTTCTCTAACCAGAGCTCGCAGTGCCTGTTACTACACAAAGCATGAGGCAGTGCCAATCAGCATAATCAGACAATTATTAATTTCATCAATTTCTTTAACTTCACCATCATGGTGAGAACGGGAAAGTAGATTTTTCTAGCTATTACAACAGTTTTGGGGTTTCTTGGGAGCTCCACTAATTTCACCTCTGTAAATCATTATTTCCCCACACGGAAGTTTTCCCGGGCAGATTATCCACTGCAGGTATTCAGTATCTGCCATATACTCTACACCCCACACCACCCAACCCCCCAGATGCTCAGAGTGTATGAGTGTGTGAGAACTCATATGCAACCTATACCAAACAACACAAAGGTTTATTTACCTGTTCTTTACTCATGGGTCCACCGAAAGTGAGATACAAGCATTTCTCACACAGGAGACTTGCCGTTAGGCTATTATATATCCACTTGGAAGTAAAAATTACATAATCATGCTAACTACCATGCCCCAAAATGGCTGTTATGCAAGCAAAAGTCTTAGAAATATAACCCTAGGTGTCATCAATACCTTTTGTGAACAGATTCTTAGTACAGAGCTATGATCATTGTATGCAACAGTTATAGCGCAGTTTATTTGAAAGATATATTTTGAAACAACATCTCATTTAATGGGTCCATAACATCTCTAAAGGAGAAATGTTAGAGTTATTTAACATCAAGGGAAGAACATAGATAGGTACTCACTGATACAAAGGTTGTCTTTGCCCTAAGGCTCTCACAGGTTGAGGTTTGGGAGTGTCTGAAAAGGCTCACTCTTTAATTAAAGCAGAGAAAACCATTTCTACTAGTGACCAGGTATGATTAGCTTTTGACACTCAATTATCTCCATATACCTGCAGTAAAAAAAAAAAAAGTTACCTAGATTTCTTGGAGTGACAAATTTCAGATAAAAAGAGCTTCAACTCATACAAGAGGATAATAAGACCGCTTAAGTGTGACAGCTTGGGAAAATCTGACGTTTCAGTGATAACAAGTTGCTCCTTTTTGTAGTACCATAATTCAGACATCTTGGCCTACAGATTGGCAGATCATTTCTTTTCTCTCATATTAAGACAACAAATGTCTTTGCTGGTGGTGGGTCAATATTAGCATTTAATTTGCTTGACATACACAGGAGGAATATCTGCCAGTTCTATCAAGTTTGCAGCATACGCCACATGTTCCCTGATGCCTGCCATTATTGCAGCTTCTAACCTAAGAAAGAGTTTCCTTCTTTCTCTGTAAGCCTGTTTGCCAACCCGCAATATCTCAACAATGCAGTGGCAATGATCATAAAGGTCATAAAGGTCTATGCACCGAGCTGTGCAATCTGTACTCAAATTAAATTGTTTTCCTGATCAAAGAGAACTGTTGAAAGCTACGGAGTTGAAGCATAGCCTGGCTCCCTCCCTGCTTCTGTATCAAGTGTAATTCAGAACAGCATGGGTCCCAGCAGGGGCCATGTGGGATTCAATGGGGCCCCACTCCTCCATTGTGTAAGGATGGCAGTTTATCCCTAATCTTTGTTCCTTTCCTTCTAGCCATGTATGAAATCATGTGAGGGGCCCCCCCCCCCCTTCCCCCCTTTTATCCCATGACCGTTTAATTTCTTTAAGACCCTTTGGTGATGTGAATAGCTTTTTGAAAACACAAGTCCACTATATATCAAGCAGCATGTCCTTAGCCTGATTCTCATTAACTCCTTCAAAGGTGCCAATGGATTTGTGAGGCATGTTTTCTCTCTACAAGATGATGTGTTTACCAATTCTATTTTCTATGATCTGTACCAATTTGTCTGGTACAGAAATCAATTTTACTGGTCACTAGTTTTTCAGCTCTGCTCTTTAATTTTTTATTTTTTTTTTAATAGCATCACATTTGCCACTTTCTATTTCTCTGCTTTCAAGGGTGATTTCAGAAATCAGTAGTTTAGCAGTCTCATATTTTAGCTTCTTTAGAATGCTTGGTTGAATGCTACCTGGTCCTTGAGATTTGCTACTGTTCATTTTATTGAATTGCTGTGAAAATCTCTTCTGTTGATGGTTTGATTTGGGACTGCTCTTCAGGCTTGTCCCTGTAAGGAATGGTTTAGGTGTGGAAACCTCTGTGACTTCTTCTGAAGAGAACATTGATGCAAGCCATTCGTTTAGCTTTCTCACTAGGGCCCTAGCTTCCTGGAGTATCCCATTTGCACCTTAATCATTTCTCAGCCCATTGACTTTCCAACAGGCTTCCCATTTCTGAGAAAGTTCTTATTAGTCACGTCTACGCCTGCAGGAAGTTGCTCTTCAAAATCTTTTTTTTGGCTTGCCTCATTAGAGTTCTACATTCAACAGGAAGAGTTTAACTGTCTTTTATTTTCTTAATTTGGACATGATTTCCACATTCGAATGGTTGAGTATTTTACTTCTAATAGCCTTCTCTATCCGGTTTTTCAAACATACTGTCGTTTTTTCAAAATCTTTTTTAGGATTTTTTTTTTTTAAATGTGTGTGATATACTGACTCTCAGATTCTAATAAAGCATATGCTTCTGGAGCAATTACTTTTTTTTGCCCAGTCCTTTTAACTGTTTCTCTTCACTTTCATGTAGTTTTCCATTTTCATAACTTAAACATGATCATAATTAACTTTTTTCATGTTTTCAGTCCTGTTCAGATGATGTAAATATATTTGGTTTGACCCAGCACCTGTCACTACTTCAAAGAAAATGCATTATTTTTTCTCCTTTTGGGGATTTTGGATTAGTTGCTCCAAGAATCAGCTGTTTATTGACTCCAGGATTGGAACCTCAAACTCCAGAGACACTACTGCTACTGGAGGTGCACTAAGATCTCAAATTTGCTGTGTGCTGTCCTTGGAAATAAAATCACTTTCCTGTGTCTTTCACAACCCAGCTGCCAAAAAAATAAAAAAATGCTAACAGTTAGTTAAAAATATGGTATGTCGTAAAGTAAATCAGAAGTCACTAATCGAATAAAATTAAGCCAAGACACAAGGACAGAGGTGTTACCTAATACCTGGAAAACTGATATCCCTCATAATAATCTGCAATTATCTGTGATGAGGAACAAATGAAGTACACCAGATCCTGAAGGCAGGTGATTCACTCTTAATAAGCCAATACATTTAACCGAATTCCCTTTTTTTGTCTCCAAGATCTAGAAAGAGCTGTGAGGTTTATAATGAGCTCTGCAGCACAGAAGTGTCATACCACCTGAACTGGCCAAATTCCAGCTGGCCCAGCCCACCTCCTGCTGTTTGAGGATAATCCCTGCAAATCTGTGTCCTGCCAGGACGAAGGAGGTGGCCAACCACTGTTTCTGTCAGGAGGTCCTTGCTGTCAGCGCCCAGCTGGGGACAGGAGCCCTATGGCCTCTCCTCCCCATCACGTTGTTGGTCACATCAGCCATGTCGACTGCCCCCTCCTCATGGTGTCCTTGGTGCCAGGCCTGGGCTGGAAGGCTGAGCTTTGGATAGATCTCAGATTTTTCAGTGCAACAAATTCAGATGCAAATAATGAGTAAACACAAAGGGGCTCAAGGGCAGCTGCTCACCTTGAAGCTTCCCAGCCTGACCCGTTACCCAGCCCAACTGGGTTGACTCTTGCCAACAGCTGCTGGGGAAGGAAACTGTCACAAAACACTCAGGACTGCTTCTCCTTGTCCTCCCTTCACAGGCCGCTTTGGACTCTTCAAGTGTAATGTTAGCAATGCTCCCACTGACTGGGCTACGGTGGTGTCACCACCGTTCCCTCGAGGCCCTTCAAGGTGCCCTGAAAGGACATGGTCTGACACTCTTTGCTGTAGCTCTGGCTGCCCCAGGGAAAACGTCTGCACTTTTCCAGAGCTGAGAGACCTGATTTCATAGATTTTTTAAGGCCAGAAGAGACAAGCATGTTCATCTGTCATCCTCAAACACCATCCCTCCAGCACCAGGCACAGATAGGACCCTGGCATCAAAGCTTATTAAGTTAAGCTTATTACACTTATTATTTAAGTTATTTTCATAGCTGTTTCTCTGCATGTGTTTGTCTAAGGGGAGAAATTCTCAAGTGAAAACTGCTTTTCTATTTCATATTGCCTTATCAACATGTTTGCCTTTTGGGGTGACAGGAAAGGTAATGCTGATTCTTGTATTCATGAATATTCATAGAGGTGAGAGGATTTAAGCAGTTAGTGTATTGTTGTAAAGAAAATTTCGATCCCCTTTGCAAACACCCTCGAAGTGATAGAAATTCTTCCTTTTCCCTGTATAATTTCCTTCAAAAATGTCCTCCTTGTATTATTTCCAGCTATCAGAATTACTCAGCAAGTTATAGGCTAAATTCTGATACAGGGTGATTGTAGTAAATAGAGAAACAAGCATAAATTATATCACTAGTGAGCCCAAGAAAGGATTGCAGTGATAAGAGAAGATGAGCTGAATCATTTATTTCACCTTATCTTTTACTGGTAATAAAATACAAAGGACGAATTATAAATAATTGTTTTTTATAAAGAACAAGCTATTTGTATGCCTTGCCCTTCTGTACTCATAGAAGTTCTCACCAGCCAAGCGTAGCTCGTGAGTTCACACCATTTCATCCGTCGGACATTTGACTGTATCTATGTTGCGCAACTTTAGATCCCACTCAATTCCTGAAATTCAGCCATCTGTATCATGAAATTCCCACCTTGTATGCAAGCAGCCTCACCTGGGGCACTTGAACTGTCTTCACAAACAAGGATCTGCACAACCATGGTGCTAGTCCATAAGCCACAGAGCATGCTAGACTGGAGAGCCAGGAAAGTCATTGTGCTCCCCAGGGTGTTGGTGAGGCTGCAGCTCCTGCACTTGTACTTCAACATCTATTTTTTTTCTTTTTCTGCTGACGGAGAACTTCCTTCACCAGAGGTCTCCACCACACAAACTTTGCAAATCTTGGATGAGCATTTTAGAATGGGAAGGTTGATGCATGTGGGCACGGTCACAAAAGCAAGAGTCATGATTTCAGCAGAAACAGACACATTTGCACTAGTACAGAGCAAACCAGCTTGGGCAGTGGTAGCAGCACACTGTGGCACTGAGAGTTCAGGATAAATTGGACAGATCTGCCTAGAAATGATGACTACCTGCTGAGGCAGCTGTTATGCACTGAGGACCGTACTATCGAGCATCCTTCTAGTGGTACCCAGTCTAGTTGCACCAGAGGTGCCTCTGCCCTTGCTGCAATGACACCTCTGATCACAGCGTGGGAGGATTTTGCTGCTAGACACATCAGTGTGTCGAGACTGTTTTGTGCTGCTCCAGGGACACGAAGCAAAAGTAGATAAACATTTACCAGTCAGATGAAATGGGTGGTAATGGCCACTAATTATGTAAGTCAAATAAAGTAACTGGTGCTTGAATAACTGACCTTTAATTTCGGTAATTCAGAGAGCATCCATTTGCCGCAGCATTCAGACATCAGATGCTGTCACACGGCTAAACTTGCTTTATAATATAGAAATTCCTCTTTCTGTCTTCTGAAGCATGGAGTCAAGGATTTTTCAACAAAGTTTACTATCGTCATCTCTGAATTTTAACCCTGTGATGCCAGGCTGATGAGTGGGTGCTTTTAAGAAGTTTTTTAGATTAGATTCTCAGACTTTCCCAGGTATCTTGTGGCCGAGAGTTTATGAAAGAACAAATATTACCATCAGAGTAATATAAAATAGTGAAATGAAATAAAAGCATCTATAAGCTGCTTCATGGAACTTGTGGAAATAATTTATTTAGGGCACTGTGACTGTCAGCAACTAACATTGTGCTGCTATTTTGCAGACCTGAATTTCCAAAAAAAAAATATACATCAATAAACTAATTATATTTCAGAGTTACTAACAAGCTTATCTATTAATTTATGTGTTCATTTAAAAACTACTAAATAGAAATGTGTTCCTGAATAAATACTAATCTCACTTTTGGGGGTAAATTGTCACTCAATCACATTTATTATAAAAATACCATAAAAACTCCCAAGTTGTTTATGGAATTTAAAACCAGACACTGGATTGATTATATCTAGGACACTGACAGACAGAAGTAGGAGTGCTTTTGCATGTGTCACCTGCATCAGTATAAACACTTTAGACACTGTTGATATCTATTCATTATCATATTAACTGCTCTCAGATTAACAGAATTCATCTTGATCTATGGTGCATGTCATTAGTTTTGAGCCATATTGACTAGAGAGCGAAAGGTATATAGGAATTGTCAAAACGAGTCCACGCCTTAGTTGTGTATACCTTTGTTTTGGTGGAGGGTTTCTTTTCGCGCTGATTACTGTGGGCTAAATCCCTCCACTGATTCTGAATGAAGTAACCAGAAGTTGCTATCTAGAGACACATTTCTTGGAAACTGAGAGGAAAAGTGTTTTTAAGATGAAAGCATAGGCTTAGACTTGAAATAGCTGGCTTCAGCTCTGATCTGTCTCCTAGACTCTCTGGAGGCTTTATCGAACCAGGTCATGTGTCCACAGTTTACCGTCTTGCGCTATCTCTGCTTTGGTTTTGGCTTGGGTTTTCAGACCACAGTTTGCAGGTTCATGGACTTCCACAGGTGGCTGCTTGTTAAGGGGTGGTAAATGATGGCTAAGGGAAAGCAAGGTTACTCTCGTCAGGCTGCTATTAGTGAAAAGCTCGGATATTTTAAAAGGGCCACAAATAATGAAAGCTTAAAAGTCTACACTTTTAACTTTCATTTCTACCACATGAGCTGTCTTTGACTAGGTGGAGTTACAGCTGTTTGCAGAGTGGAGCCTTTGAACAGGAGTGCAATGCCATTGGTATCGGCATCATACTGAGGTCAGTCACTGCATCCCATGGGACCTCTAGTAGAGTTCCCCCATGCTGACCTCCCTTGTGATGCTCGATTTCTGTCCACACATTATTGACAGTTACTCAAGGAGTAGCACTTCTTATTTTCCATGTTCACTGGTTTTCATAGTTTCAGGTATCCATAGCGAATATGGCCAAGCTTCTGTCAAGGGCAGAAGTCCAGTGAAGACTGTGAAATACAAAGGATAGGAGGATACCAAAAATCTGCAGGTTTGGCTGCTTTGGTGATTTCTGTGGCTCACACACACACATCCTCACCTCAAGAGCATAAGCGTCTTAAAGATGGGAGAGCACATCCTCAGGGGAAAAAGGATATGTCTAGCTCTCTGTGTGAATACAAATTTCATCCTCATGCACATAAATGACAGAAAATACTTTATGCTGAGAGCTGGTTTAATAACTGGAAGAATGCTCCTTCAAAGACTGAGCCATTAACAGGAGATACATGACCTTAAAACTTAAACAATTTAGAAAGAAACATTTTTCCATTTAATTAACAGCTGGTCGAATGCAGAGAAATATAGTAATTTTTCTTGGAGATGGATTTATAACTACCAATATCTTCATGCTAGTAGCACATTCAAGTAAATGTGATATGTTTTATGATGTACTGTGGTTTTATATACACATTTCATTCTTGTTATTTCTTGAAAATAAAAAAACCCAGCAAATATGAAGAAAAAATGTGGAGTGCTCTAATACTGGATTTGCCTGAAATCCTAGCAATAACATGTCAGAAGCTTTACCAAAAAAAAAAAAAGCAAGCTTTAAAATGTAAACCTCTACTCAGCAGAGAGCAGAGACACTGACTGAATACAATAAACTGCCTGAAAGAAGGACACTGAATTTGCATCCATTCATTCACTGGCATACTTGCATCTTTTGGACAAATGCAAAGCTCTCAAATATCATGAAAAGTGAAAATATAATGACCTCAGCATGTAAAAGAAAAACCCAGTGTAAGATAAAATATGTGTCAATGACTGAAATTAATTGCAAAGTAGAATAAGTCACTATACAAATAATTTATGTGCTTTAAATATCGTTAAAAAAAGTCATTAACAAGCCGACAGGAAACTGTCAGCTCGACAATTTTATGACACTAAACAGGACTGCAATGGCGTGATTCTTACTTCATTTAAGACAGTAACAAACCTTCCACTGATTTTAGTTGAGGAGAACTGAAGTGTCAATAATTTTTCATTAAAAAAATAAATCTGTTGTTCTTCTGCAATGCAGAGGAAATCAAAAAGTCTCAGAAGTCTGGCTATACCAGCATTCCGGTTGATTTAAGTACGCTTTACGTACTTAAAGAAATTAGCAGAATAATTTGTTTTAGTTAGGCTTGCACTGTGAAATAACTCTTGCATTGCAGAATCCCCTTATATTCGTTTGAAGGTTAATACTTATTTTTATCTCTGATCAAGAAAGAGTGGTAAAAACTCCTCTGGTCTTATTGGATGGCTGGAGCCTCTAAAGCTAACAAAAAGGATATGACTCAAGACAAGCCACTTTGTGTTGTTAATTTACCAAGTCTGGTCTTTACAAAGAGTGAAAGGCAATCTCAAGATGAGGGCAGTTGGTATTTCTCATGTCTATATGGTTTTTGCAGCAGTGTAACAGTTTTGAAAACATTGTGCACAACGGAAGTGTGGTTTACACTGACAGCAACATCCAAGTGAAGGAAGAAAAGAAAAGGTACACGGTGTCTGAGTTACTGGTGTTTGATGGGCAGACAGTGGGGCAACCTTCGGTGGCAGGGTTGGAAAGCCCAGGGCCACCATGGCCGCGAGGGAGGGACCCATCAACAGCCAGCTTTTCCCTTCCTTTCCTGCTCATCACCCACTTCAAAATACACCGTCACTGTCACCCTGCCAGGTCCTGCACTGTCACCCCTGCTCCCCCTGGAGCTCTCTGCAGGGAGGATGGCTAACAAGGGTCTGCGGGGGATAGCCAGAGAGCAGGAGGGGGGGAGGAGGTGGCATTTTGGGGCTAGGAGGTTGGGGAAGGAAAGGGTGCTTCATGAATTATTGTCGTCTCCTGAACTGAGTGTAATTCAGCCCCTAGGACCGTGAGCTGCTCGCAAGCAACTGCTAGGCAGTGCTCTCTGCTTGCACATGTCAGACACATGGTCCCTTCCCAGCAGGGGCCCTGGGCAGAGGTTTATCAGACAGTTGGAGCAAGCTAGTGCTGAGGCGCTGCGGTATGCCAACAGATGGGCCGGGATGAACATCTTATGTCGGAGATTGCTCCCCAGAGGCTATTTCTGGCCTCTTTAGGCCTTTTGTGTTGCTGAAGGGCAACGGAGCTACAACATAATACAGAATGAGGCCTGCTAGGTCTGAATGGGGAAGGTGTCTCTAGCATTTGTGAAGCAAGTGCAAGTCAGCTATTTCAGTACTGGGATGATAATTGTCTTGCAATTTGAGTAATTACCACGCGTGGCAATATATGTGCGCTGCCACAGCGTTTTCTAATGCATCCATTAGTGTGCAGCTAGGCTGCTCAGCAGCAAGGCTTTGCCTGTTTCACCAGCTTTTCAAAGCTTGTGAATAAAGTTAAGCGCATCCTTCAGTTCCTTGCTGAGTTGGGAAGAAATTAGTTACAGCCTTACCTCAGCTCCACCCAGGTGCATCTTTATTCCTTGGAGAAAAATAGCAGGGCTGCCGGATGGTTTTATGCAGTCCCTATTCGTAGAAAGACCTCAGTGCACAACCTTCCCTCTTCGCTAAAATGAAAATAAAATCAAGACTAACTGTGTTAAGTAACAACAACAGGAAAAATATAGCTCCAGATGCTCGGAGATAGTTAGGCACCAAATTCCCATTGAAATTGTCTAGCTAAAACCACTCCTCCACCTGCATAGATTGGCATAGCCTTTGGTTATGTCAACACATCACCGCTTCAAGAAACCTCTCCCCGTTCTCCGCAATTAATTATGACTGTCTAAGCCGGTCAGACTTGACTGACTTCCCTGAAAATGTGTAAATGTTTAAGTGCTCCCAGTTCTGGGTTCTTAAACCTTTTCCCTGTTTGAGACAACTGTTTGTCAGCAGAGCCAAGCCCTGCGCTTTCTCTTCCTCCCCCCACTTAGGAAATGGTGCTCCTTATGCGAGAAGAATGAACCATTTAGTTGACGTTTTCACTCCAGGGTTTAGCAAAGAGCCCGGGGCTGAACCAGGCGGGCGTGGTAACGTGCAGCGGAGGGCACTGGCCCCTCTCCATCTGGGGACCCACGAGCGGGCGCATACGGACGTGGGTCCTGGGGGACTCTGCTGCCTCGCAGGCAGGCTGAGCACCGCGGCGCTCTGCAGTGTTATACAGCTAGTTACAGGCTGGAAGACAGTTTTTGGCATTTATTGGTGCCCTGTGACACCTCAATTATCATAAGGTCAGAGAATTCACTGAACCTGAGTAACACTTACGCACTGTTAGACTCATTTGTGGCTATTCAGACCAAACAAGTTTTTCAGAGGGAGACTATTGGCTCCAGGTAAAGCATTAAAGCAAAGAGCACAGAAAGAAAGCTGGGCTGTTTTAATAAGCTGTCTGGCTGCTGTGGCAGGGATGGGCAGGAGATTATTCCAAAGCAGCAGCTTGCTGTGCCTGCTAAAGGAGTCCCTGGGATGCTGATGGGCGATAATCAACGAGGAGACACCCGTGCTACATTTTTTTTCTGCTGGCTTTCCTCTCTTTCCACCTGCTGTGGGTATCTTGCTGATGTCAGAGCACTAGGATCCAACAGGCACCTTTTTAGATGTTCAATCCCTTGGGGGAAATACGATGCAGCGTTGTTAATAACCTCACCTGCCCACTCGAACGCACCCATTGCTGCTTTCACTATCCCGGCAGCTGTGGGAAGGCAGCAGGGAAAAAACCAACAGCTTAATGTAGACCCAAGAAACATAAATCAGCCACTTCTGGAAGGTGACGCTGAAGCCCAGGCTGTGACAGGATCCTCCCTAGGTGGTGAGAGGAGTGAGCCGGTCCCTGGGAGCCTGCCAGGATTCTCCCTCCTTGCTCTGGGGGCAGAAGGGACAAGGAGGAGGAGGAAGGAGGGACTCCAAGGGAACATGCGGTGGAGGCTGAGATCCCTTTCCTCTGACTCAAGGGACAGCAGCTGTCAGTGCGAAGGTGGTGATATGTAAATGGCAGGCTGGGGTCTCTTCCCAGAGCAACAGCAGCTGTGTCAAAACAAGCACAGCCAGAAACATGAAGCCCTTAAACCCACCACCCCCCGCACACTCACTCACATCTATACACACATCATAATTCATGCTACATCAAAGCAGTGATTACCACAGCTTCCTGGCTGTCTATTTCTGTTTATTTATGGTGCATTACACATTTTAATGCTATTCTCACACAGCGGCTCTGCTGCCACTGTTCTGTATTTGGGTGGGAAAAAAAAAAACCAAACCCCAAACAACAAATGGCTGTAACGTATGATATGTTATCCCCTGGCAACAAAAGCCAAACGAATGCTCAGCACCTTCCAGGGACCAGCAATTTGGAGTTATTAATAGCTTGATTCCCCCTTCCCATTTCAATCTACTTCACAGCTATGCACTGTGCTGGGGGTAGGAGGGGTGGTGTGGGGTAGGAGGAGAAGGGCCAGAGCTGCTCCCAAAGTGACCTTTTAAGCCCAGCTGGCTTCAGAGGAGTTCTTACATCATCCTCTGTCTCCGTGATCATGTCTAGCTCTGGGCTGCTTCAAAGCAGGAGATGGAAAGGGGAGGGTGAAGGTTTGACACCAGCCTGAGGAGAACCACCAAACTCGTTGTCTTGTTTGAAGCTGGATTTGAGCTAACGGTAAGAGATCAGCTACTGAAAACGCTGCCCGCTCTGAGGTTGCTGCTCATTCCCTCTTCTCCCCCTCGCTTTAAGGTAAAAACATGGGGACCTGCCTTTATTTAAGGAAATGGCAGTCAGCTCAGCCCAAGTTGAGCATATGAGATTTATTTCTCCTTGACGTCAACCTTACCATCATTTCCCCTTGAAGCCTGACTTCTCATTACCATTACTGTCCTTGCAAAATGGAAGTCATTTTGTTTATGCCATGGGAAAAATATATAATCTCTTTAAGTGCATCGACAGTATCAACATAAAACAAAGAGTACTGAACAGGCAGCACAAGCAGAAGCCATTATGCTAGCAGTCCCCGCTGTGAGTGACACACAGACTGCCGCTGTGCACCTCCTGCTGTACCCTGGTGTGTAGGAGTGACACTTCTAAAAGGCTCTTTTTACATCCCTTAATAATCCAGCCATCCTTGTGAGTGCGCTGCAGGCACCGTGCTATCAGCAGAGTTTTGGCTGTGATAAGCTGCTCTTTTATATGCCCAGCGATAGTGCCCGTGAAACAGGCTGCAGGTACACCCAGGGTCCCGAAGCCCTCACTGCATAGGACCTTGGCCCTGAACTAGAAGAAAAAAGAAAGAAAGAAAGAAAGAAAGAAAGAAAGAAAGAAAGAAAGAAAGACAGTCTTTCACCTGTTCTATTCACAGCTGTTTTTCCAACGGGAACCTAAGCTCAGACCAAAGGGGCTGGCATTTTCTGACAAATATCTGTATACCAAACGGAAGGAGAAACAACACAAATAGCTAACTGCTCTTGGTGGGAGCAAGCTTCAGGCACTGTTGCATGGAGTCACATCTGAACCAGAAGGCCAAGGGTGAAGGGCTCCATGCATCATCGCAAACTATTGAAGTCACACAGTTTCTCGTGATACCTCGGTTGCAGAAGTGGTTGCAACACAAAAGGGTAGCACAAAAGGGCTAAGCCTTGCCTCACTTGTTTTTCCAAGCTACTACAGCACACGTGTGTTCTCAATTTCACAGAGTTGCTGAACTTCATTAATTCACATGTATCTATATAGATGTTTTTATACACGCATATATATATACACACACACAATGTCAAGGACAGACTCTAAGTCAAATGTTGACCTCATGCACAGATAAAAAAGGAAGCTCTACTCATGCTGGTAAGATTGTGCTGGATTTACAGGGTAAGGAGTGACAGCCAAAGTGTCTGGATGGTAGAGTATACACAGAGTTAAGTTTCCTACACCCTCATCTCCTGCTCTATCCCCATACTGCTGGCAGGGGGCCTCACCAAGCCCTTTCCCATCCCCTTAGAGAGCTGAAAGGCTTCCCAAGGGAAAGAAGGAGGAAAATCTCCATGTGAAAGATGGGTTTGAGCAACAGCACTAAGCAGGGTAATGACAACAGAGCTCCAACACCAGGGATCATGAAGGAGAAGTCACTATTGGGATGGGGGAGGCACTGACCACCACCCCTCGTCAGGTCTGGACTATCCCTGAAGACAGGGGGTAAAACAGATGTTGATCCCTCTGAAGGAACAACCCCCAGAGGAAGCATCCAAGAAAAGCAAGCCTGAGTCTCCCACCCGCCCTGAAGTTGGGCTCCGGTGCGGGGGCAGAATCGGGTTTGCACTGGCCCCCGGCAGGTCTCGGTTTCATGGGCTGGTTAATCCCAGACGGCATGTGCTAGCCGAGGCAGGACAGTAACACAATCCACATGGAGGGATTTCGTAAGGAGAAAGCAATGCTCCTGCTATGCGGTAGCATTCTTAACGGGGGGGGGGGGGGGGGT
>NW_010122734.1:44159-47344 GCF_000699245.1 Pterocles gutturalis
TGGTATTTTTAGCCTCCAAAACTCCGTGCACATGGGGAGCAGCCGCAGCGCCGAGCGGGATGTGGTCACAGCTCCAAGGGAGCTGTTCGGGGCAGCCAGGTCAGTAACACGGGGCTTCAGCAACAAAATTAAGACTCTCACATCACCATAAAGTATGAGGTTGGCTGTGTTGTTGCTGTATTTTTGCAACTGACCTGCTCCAAATCACCAGAGAAATTAGAAGCATCTTGGGCAGCTTTTTGTCATTCAAGGTTTTGCTGTCGCTGCAAATCAAACGACACAAAATGTTCACTTTGTCCAGCCACGTTTTCAGCTTAAAGCTAAGATGTATACAAGATGTTTTTATTATTTTTCTCCTATGTTGACAAATCAGGGAAATGCCATTCTGATTACAGTAAATTATTTTGGATTTCTCAGTGGGGTAATTCGGACTAAACTATCCAACCCAAAATGAAGTGTACACTTCATTCTCCAGGTGTTTAGTTGTCTTGTTGAATTTTGTTTCCCTTTAGTTTAGGTCATTTTTAAAATGAAAAATGCCGTTTTCACACGAAAGGTCAAAAAGTTTCATTTGGAAAATGTCAAAATAGAACAAAACACTTCTATAGGCTTTTTTTTGAAGCACTATTACACTAAAGACTGCTGAAACAAGAAATTTCAAACTTTTTTTGTGATTTTCCCTTCTCCCTACATTTTTTGACAGAAACTCCACCTCAGGAGAATTACATCTCCTAAAAATGTTTTTCTAATAGACTGTAAAACGAATGGAAAGCAGAAGAACAAAGAGCACCAGTCCGCTTCTGCTCAGCTAAGCTGTGGTCTTTCTTGCCACACAAATGAACCCTCTGAGAGCAAGGAAGAGGGATTAGGTGTCCTTGGCAGCCACTGTTCTTTTTTGGAGAAAGGAGCTACTTCTCAAGAAGAAACAGGGAACATGCAAGCGCTGAATTCATGAGAATAGTCATATTGCTTTGCTGGGCGATCCTGAAATCAGCAGAAAAGTGTTGCATCTGGAAATATTTCTGTCCTTTATCCCCATGACTGATTGCAGAGGCTTTGCAAACTGCCAATAGCTGCGTAGGCAGTGGCACTCCTGTCACAGGGAAGGTGTTTCCATTTTCGCAGAGATTTGTTGGCTTTGTCGAGACCCTGCAGCATGATACTAGCAACCTCTCAAATCCAGACTCGCAGTGCTTTACCGTAAGCATGGAAGTAATTTTGGAGTCCTGACTTGGCTATCCATATTCTCCACTCCATTCATAAAATGTTTTGCTGTTTTACAGAAAAAAAGAAAAAAAGAAAGAAAGAAAAAAAAAAAGGTGTGTGAACATCATCCTGTAGCTGAGGCCTTTCAGTGACTTCTAGTAAGGAAAATTTAGGATTAGAGATAGTGCTTCGTTTTCTGCTATTGGGTCCTCCCTCTGCTCTATCCCCACCTGACACAGACACCAGCAGTGAGTAAATCAATGGAAATTAATCACATCCTGTGAAAGAAAAGGGGGCCTGTAGTTTCCCTTTTCTGTGCGATGGAATAATGCAATCAACTTCAGAAAACATTTGTGATTGCTCTTGTCACGGGCATTTGCCCAAATTAACCGCTGTTGCTTGCAGACAAATCAGGAACCATTCCCTCGACTTCATCTTTCAGCTCCAAACGTACATGCCATGAATTCCCTTCATGTGGTGTGTATCACAAACAAAACCACGGAAAGGTCACAGCAATTTCATCTTAGACGAGCACAAATTTCTTGCTGACCTGAAAACTTGAGTAAGGAGCTGTGTTTCCCATAACTCAGGAAATTTCACAGTTTTGGGGAGGGGAAAAAAACAAAATCCAGAACAGCAAGAAACCATTTACAAATTCTTCTGCAATGCAAAAAATCGCACCGATCCAAAAAAATCTCCCTCCCACCTCCCACCCGCACTGTCCCACCAAGAGGTGCTTTCCTTTGTTTCAACTAAAAGTTTTGGGGAAACAGGAAAGCAGCCCCATTTCGGCCAGCCCCCATTGCCCCGTCTGGGGGCAGCCCTGGTGGGGTGGAGGTTTCCCTCCTCCCTGTCCCTTTTCAGTCTGGGTGTTTTTACCCTGGAGTAAACAAATGCCCAGAACTGGCTGGGAAGCAAATCTGCCTTGTCATTAAATTAAGCAAAAGCCATTTTGAGGATGAAGGGCACTCAGCATAATTAACACACTCCTCGGCTAATTACCGCTCACCGTGGCTGCCTGTAGGGGCAGGGAGCAGCCAGGGGCTGTGTGCCCCCCACTCCCCAGCCTCACACCGCGGAGCAGTGCTGGCTTTGGAGGGGGTTTCCCCACACCCTTCCTCTTCGGTTCTGTGTAGGGATGTGCAGCCTGACCCCAAGGTTCGCCCCACACGATGCATGAAGCAGGCTGGCTTCGCCGCAGGGTGGGTGCCCTCTTCTTGAGGCTGTGCCTGTTCCCCCTCTATGGCAGCTGGGCTTGGTTTTGGATTTCCTCCCAGAGCCCTAAATCACCCCTGCAGTGTCACCTCAGCCATACATCTCATCATGGCACAGTTAATTAATGAATTAATTACGGTGCGGCACTGCTAGCTACTGCTCTGCATTGAGTGGGGTGTACAGTCAGCTTGGGGGGCTCCTGAGGGGCTGAACCCCTTAGCAGCTGGCTATGGACTGCGTGAGGAACAGGTCCATGTAAGTTTGCAACTCAAACAGCATACAGCTCTCACTCTTACAACTATCCTGACTCTATTGGTGCCTTTGTCCTGCAGACTGGCTAACTTCTCTTCATTGTCAAGAAGAGGAGGAAAAAAACAGATTTTTTTTTTTTTTAAGAAGACGCCAGGAGCAAATGCAAAAGCTGATAGCAAAGAAGATGAGTTCCACTGGGATCCAAGAAGTAGGTGTAAGTCAGACATTAAGCCCTTTATTTAAGAAAATTAATAAAATTTTTATTAAATATTAATGAACAAGGCTGGAGTCCATTTTCTCCCTGGTGAGTACTAAGCAAAATTAAATATGTCGTTCTTCTCCCTTTAATGTGATTGGTCGGGGTTAATTTTAAGGTTAATTTTTTTGCCACTTGACACGTGGATTTCAGGAGGTTTACACAGTATAATCACAGCTGGAATTTCACCATAGTAACAGGTTCCTCACAGAGGCTGCCCACAGAAATGTTCTTTTCCTATCCTCAGAGGGACTGG
>NW_010122734.1:47373-52128 GCF_000699245.1 Pterocles gutturalis
TCAGTGCTCTGACTACTAGGGCACAGTCATGCTCTGCTGCCAATATACTGCATGATCTTCAACAAGTCATTTCATTTTGAAAAAAAAAATGCATAGAATTGCTGCCAGGAGTGATGGGTTACCTTCAAACCTTGTTTTCCTAGCAGAAAAAGCAGCCAGGTGCCAATCCAAAAGGTATATATTGGGAGAGGAGAGGAGAGGAGAGGAGAGGAGAGGAGAGGAGAGGAGAGGAGAGGGAAGAAAAGCTCATCTCATCCTTCCCTGCCATAGAATCGTGGCACAGCTTAGGCTGGATGGGCCCTTGGAGGTCTCCAGTCCAACCCCCCACTCCAAGCATGTCTAACTTTAAACTTAGAGCAAGTAGCTCAGGACTGTCTGGATGAGTTTTGGCTGTCTCCAAGGAGGGAGAATCCACGGCCTTGCTGGGCACTTTCTTAAATGCTCAGCCACTCTCACAGCGATCTTTCTTGCCCTATACTCCGTCAGAATTTCATTTACTGTGCCTCAGTGTAAATGCTGCAGCTATCACCTTGCTCTGATGCAGCAGCCCTCCCACAGAAAGGCAGCGAAGCCCCAGGCTACGTTACTCTCATCCCTGAAGCACCTCCCTAGATGAGGTAAGAGCTGCGACACCCACTGTGCCGAAGCATCGTTTTGCTGTAGGACTGGATGGCCAGCTGTGACGGGGAAGCCTGGTCCTTCAGAGAGTGGGAAGGGGAAGAACAGTCCCATCCTCTCAGATCTGTCCCAAGAGAGTACCCAAAGGGTCTTCTCCAAAAAGGAACCTGGGACAGGCAGACCCAGCTTCCCCAGCCCTTGTGAAAACCCATTGGGCTCCTTGTCTGGAAGTCTCTTGGGAAAGACACGGCACTATTTCATTTTCAAGATGCTCAAATAATCTGCCTGCCTATGGCCTTTGTCGGCCTCGGCTCTCTTTGTAGCCCTACCATCTAAAGTTATTGTTCACATACTGTGGCTAATTCCTTTTGATGAGTTTCACAGCAAATACAGCTTCTCAAATACTTGTTATGCCAACTCTGTGGATGCTGGCTTTGCACATAAGGAAAAAAAAATACATGGATGGATGGTACATCCATGTGCAGGTAAATGAAAAATGAGAGCTGCTCAGTGACTTCTGGACATGCTTAGGCATCTCTGTGCTGTGTTTGTTTTGTCTGGCAAAGCAGGAAACTGTGAACATCCTTAAGGTTAAGAAAATGCACAAGGACAGGGCATGGTATTTTGAAGAGTGTCTTGACCTGAACGTGTGATTAAACAAAAAGGAAATAGCATTTGAAAAACAAGTTAAAGGATCACTAAAATATTCAGGGCCTTGGAGGGAGAAACCTGCTTTCACTTTTCCTGGCATTTTGCCTGTCAAATTATGAGCTTGTTTGTGGTGCTAAATGCTTTGCTTGTGTTTCAGGAAAATGCCGGAACTGCTGGCTTTTTTTCCAATGGAAGGGAGAAGTCGTTCCCAAAGGTTAAGAAATTGGCACCGTCGGAAGGCAGCACTCCTCTATTTATTCATCAGCTGGGCTCTGTGTGGGCTCCCGATGTGCAGGATTCCCCACTTGACCACCTGTCTTCCCCAGAGACCTCTCTACATTTGCCCGTGTGTGCACACAGGCATCAACTTACGCATAAAGGAGGATTAGGCTTGCAGGCAGAAATATGGTAGAGATATACTTGGACCAAAACTATAGGCAGGGGTCCCAAACGAAACATCTTTGCTGGGCCTTTACTCTGCATTGTGCTGTACAACCAAAGGCTTCAGAGATGTTCAGCTCTGGCACAGGCTATGTGTTTATATGCCTAGATCTCCTAGATCTGTATAGAAGTGGTGTGTCTGGGGCCACTGGCCACCTGACCCATACCCCCTGGTACGTGATCAACTAATCCCAGAAGGTGACAGGAGGGTGAGAGATGACTGCCCATGGTCTTCCCTACAGACAACCTTGAGTCTCAGGGTCTTTAATGTCATAGTTTATAGCACAACGTCATGCAGGCATTTGGCTTCAGAAAGGCCTGGGAGAAACCCAAACTCAGGCACATCCTTGAGCATGTTGCTGGCTGTGAAGCCATGGGATGCCCCAGGGCACATGGAAAGGCTCTTTCCAGCTCATCAGGACTAGCCCTGGTGCTCTTCAAAAAACAAAGAGAAGACCCCTTCTGCTGCGCCAGTGTCACCTCTGTTTTGGCACGCACAAGGGCTGGGGCAGGTGGGAAGGATCAGAAGAAAGACAAGCTTCTTCTCCCTCTCTGCTCTGTCTTTAACCCGCTGATTCTGTTTATCACCAGAGGGGTCTCCCTGAAGTGTGGCTATGTGGCAGTGATCCTATGGAGGTGCTTAACCTAACTTCAGCCCTTCCACCCAAAGTGGAGGAGACCCTCTGGACCAGGTCAGCATCTTATCTCCAGTTTTCAGAGACTTTGTCAGAGGACAGGTGAGTGCATCAGCTTAGAAAATCTGATGTATTGAGAGCAGAAACTATTCCCTGCTTAGGCAATTGCTTAGACAACTAGGTATAGTGAATTTTCCTCTACAGTGGTATCCAGAGAAATCAAGAATCAACTTTGCCTGGCTTTCCATTCCAACTTCCCTCCAAGGAAGCACAGGAGGGGAAAAAAAAATGGAGGCAATTGCAATAAACTTTATCTTAAGCATTGTAAGCCTTGTCCCTATCCTTCAGCTTGCCCCTTACCATTTCTGTTTAATTTAAAATACTCATCCTTCAAAGGCAAAAAGTAACTTTAAAAGGAGGTATGGAGCAAACTTGTTAAAAATGCAGGTGAAATTTCACTGCTTGTTTGTGGAACTGAGTACAGAAAATCAAAAAGTGTTCTGGCAGAGGAAGAAATGCATTTACTGAGGTATCACGCTGTAGCAGTGTACAGAGGCCTCTAATGAGAGCATGTCCCAGTATGCTAAGTGGTCCTTATCTACATGGGAAGTTGCATTTCCTGACACCTCCTGAAATCTAAAGACACAGCAACAAAGCACAGTGGCTTCTCTTTTTTTGTTCATGAGAAAAGTAACATACCAAGAGATCAGGCCTCATACCTCATAGGTGAGAGCTGAGCAGCTTTGAAAATTGTTTTTAGTCTGGCTTATCCCTGTGCCACAGAGCTGGGATCGCAGTGCCCATCTCCTCAGACACAGGCCAGCACCTAGTTAGATGCTGACTCACACATCCTCTTGCAGGTATCATGCTTACACCATACATTGGGACATGCAGTTTGCTATCTGAAAAGCCCCTAGCGTTCAGTTTTTGCTAGATAAATAATAATGGCATTAATGGACTAAAATATTAACATAAAAGACTAAGTTGTAATTTCTTCTTTGTATGATCCAAGCTAGCAGCAGCATCTTTTCTTGAAGGGAGACTGCTTTGAAAGGATCAAGAACAGCTCTGCAAAAGTGGGAGGAAGGGACATTTATATAACAATAAGCCTTTCCCCCCCTTAATTTTCTCAGTTGGCTGCACAGTCTTCTCCTGTCTTTTGATGAGATCTCTTAATAAAAACATTAAAAGGATTAGCAGAGGCAGCTCCATTTCCAGTAATAAGATGGGTATGAGGCCAATGAGAAAACTTCATTTCATAAAACCTCCCTGCTGAAATCTACCCTACCTCAGCGTTTATCAGCTTCTCTGCTTTATTGTCTAGTTAAAATGGAAATAGCTCAGCTTTGGCTCTTCCTCATCAAGCCATGTGGATGACAATGTCAACTGACACCAGTTTTCATAAGCTAAAAAGGCTGCCTTGGGGTGAGCAGCAGTGAGACCAATCAGATTTAGTGATTAATATTTCCTGCTTCAGAAAAGATAAAAGGCAGACTTGCAGTTGAAATTAGACTTCACTGGCAAAGATGACTTGAGAGAATAGCTGGGCAAACATCATGTTTCTGAATGAAGGGCCAATAACTTGATTCTTAAGTGGCATTTCCCAGTGCAGAAATGAAGCTTTCTGCTTGTGTTAGTCAGAAAGGCAAGCATTAAAAAATAGAAAAAGGGGCTGCTTCCTGTTACCCTGTGGACAAATCTATTCCCTGAGACATTAAAAAAAAAAAGAGGCAGGCCTGCTCTCAATGCTTGCGCAGTAATCGTTTGCACCAACTCCAGCCAAAAATTGTTCCTCTCTCCTTTCAGCTTGGATGTGTTTTTTAGGATTCCTGCAGCGTTCTCAGCGTGGCTCTGAGAAATATCACACCCTCTTATCCTGTTTTTTTTTATTCCTTTCACCCACCAGCAGCTTTCATTTCACTTTGCTTGCCTGGCCACCTGAAGGCAATGCTTACAGTCTTTCAAACCGGGCTCCCGGGGTTTGACTGTGAAGGTGTTACATCAGCGCTAAACCAGTGCACCGTCAAAAGGGAGCAATCCAGCTAATGAACAGGCAAACGCCAAACCCTGTGCTCATGCTGGTGACTTTGGTATGCTAATGCTGGCTATAAGAGAGACTTGCATCGGGTTTGCTGTCTCTTCTGCACTTTTATTTTAGAATATTTACTCTCTAAAGATGTAAAAAGAAGAAAGGCCTTTTCTCCTGCCTCAACTTTATCTTGTAATAAGGGATCCTTGCTGAGGACTGGCATAGGGATGAAACATCCCTTTATTCACATATACAACTCGCTTACAGCTTTCACAACACTTGTTTTTCCTTGGTCCTTGCATGAGGAAGAGAGTGAGGAGGAATGCTGCGGCCCTCAGTGTCAGATGTGATTGCTAAGGGTCCCCTGGCATTTCTGGTTCA
>NW_010122734.1:52170-86634 GCF_000699245.1 Pterocles gutturalis
AGAAATCTCTCCTAAGCCAGACACAGAAAAGCCTGACTGGCCACTGCAGTCTGGTGGAAGAAGTGGGCCAGCAAAGTTACACTCTGCTCTTACAGTTCACGTTCTGGGGTTTCATGCTGTCCCCAAGACACAAATGGGTGGAAAGCTGTTGGATCTTCTCAAGCAGGAGCCTCATGGCAAGTCAAACTTGCACTGTGAATATGGAGCATCTCTCACCTCGCTGCTTCCAGGACAGAGGCTGTCAGGAGAAGAGCAGAGCACCGTCTGAGCGAGCTGTGTGATGTTAGCTATTTGTTCTTCACAGAGTTTTGGATCCCAAGGTAACTCTGAGCCACTCTAGCGCTGTAGGATGCACTTACCAGGAGCTAACGTGGTCCTTGACAGGATGCTGAGGCTTTCTGAGCCAGAACTTTCTAGTACAAGAGAAAGCCAATTCCAACAGGAGAGGCTTGGAAATAAAGAAGCCTTTGAAGGGGAGTGAACAAGGGAGACACAGCCCGGGTGGCAGAAGAGGAGAAAGAATCCCACTAAATGATGAAAACTCTGGGAGTGACAGGTCTGCCAAAAGAGAAGGAAAGAGAGACCAGGCTTAGAAACAGGGAAAAAAGAAGTCACTAAAAGCAGAGGACAAAGCAGTAAGAGCCAAATGGGGCTGAGCAGGGCCCTGAGATCAAAGAGACTGTTTTATGGAACTTGAAAGCACAAGTAAAACATAAAAGCCATGGAGAGACTCCATCCCAGGTAACTCCACAGCTGAGGCTTTGAGGTTTCACAACACAGGGGGAAAAGTGTTTGACCTAGTTATCTAAAAAGGAAACAAACCTCCATCACTGTCTTTTTCCAGACAAAATCTTTCCTATCAGTTTGCAATGAAGGAGTGCTACTGTATTTTTTTAATTCTTTCTGGTTTTGTTTTGTTTTTTCCTGGCATCCTATCATGCCCAAATTTGATGGTGATTCCTCAGTATTGCACATTTTGGTGGGTAGACAGCCCAATGGAGTGAGAGAATGAAATCATATTGCATCTAGTCGAGGCATACAGCTGCTTGGAGTATTTATGGTGCTCTGAGAGAGAAGAGATGATTAGAGAGAGATTACATCATACAGACACATGCGGCAAACTAATATACTAAGGGACAAATTTTAAGTCCATATCGCAGGTCATGGCTTTCAAAAGAGCTTGGTCTGCATTTGGACATGTAAAAAAGCTCTCAGATTTTTTATGTGTGTCAAAACTTATCTCCAGAATGAGATGAAATGTTCATTCGGGGACGGTAAAGGTTTATGACGAATCTCGAAGGTCACTGTAAATTAGAAAGCTGGATTCCTTTTCTCGCCATCATATGCTCTTAGTCCCTCTAATTTATTCTCCCTCCCCGCAAAGGATTAGCAAATAAATTCATTTTATTTAAATTGGTTGTCAAAGTACAACACAGTCAGCTTCAGCTCACGTGTTTCAGCTGAAGAGCAGAAGCAGCCCACACCGAGAGAAGGTTGCCCTACCAGTAGATCAGAGCTTTCAGCCAGGGCCACGGGGGTAGCTTCGATGACTTTACAGTTAGCTCATGGTTAATGACCGTCTTTTGTAAAATGTCTCTCCCGCGTCCCTCTGCTCCCCTCTGCCTGCTTCCTGTGGGCTCTGCCATTCTGATGTCTGACTGCTCTCACAATTCGCCTGGATTAGGGGAAAAGAGAGTATTTGGGAGGGGCGGGGGGGATGTATGCGCGCCCATGTGCGTGCGCACACAACGCGTAGCTTGTGAGCCTCCACCCTCTGAAAGCAGCTTTTCATTCTTGTCAAGTCAAACCCACGGCGAAGTTCAGAAGTCATTGCTGTTCGACAGGAAAAGGGCCAGTTCAAATCTGTCACTCCATCAGAGCATGGTATTCCCCCCTGGTAAAGGTCACTCGGAGAGAAGATATGAAAGCAATTCAATACTTGAACTTACCCAAAAAGCCAAGCAACTTATTTACTATGCAGCGACCCCGTAGTGACCTCATCCACAACATATGCAGCTCCCACTGGCATCAGTTGGTGTCATGAGTACAGATGGAGCAAACAGCACTGCTGTGCTAGGGGAATACATCAAGTACACCTCTGCGGCTTAGTTTTACAAAAGCTGTATGCATCTTTCCATCACTTTTTATAAACATTAATAAAGTATTGAGTGGAACTTTGAAAGATGTGCTTTTATTTTCATCCAGGCGTTTCTAATGCTATTTCTCAAGGTGCAGCGAGCAAGACACATACACCAAAGACACGGAAGAGTTGTTCAAGCTGTGCTGTCTTTTACCTTGAGAAAAAAAAGTGATGCTCTGAAATAAATTCCATTCTGAGTGATCACTTGCTTAAAAGTGAGGAATAAGCAATTTTTTTTTCTTCTTTTTCAAAACACTGGAGGCCAAAGGGATAATTCAGAACTTTTCTTGCACTGAACTTGATTTCATTAGTTCTAAGGAAAGCAACTAGTTCAGAAAGTAAAGAAGAAACTTGATGATCTCCATCTTTCAAAGGCACATCGTGGTTATCAGCATTGCAGGACCACTGTATGAATCACTGTTTTGTGTCATCGCTTATACACAGCTGTGCTGTCACTGTGCAGAGTTTTTCTGAGCATTAGCATCCAAATCCGGATTAAAAGGGAAACCCAAACAAATTCATCTATTTCCCTCATGATTCACTCACTTCCTTGTCACCATCATGCCTGCAGTGCAGAGACAGAGAAGTAAAAGAGCAAGAAATAAAAACAACCCCAAAATACGAAAATCCAAGGCTGTTTCACAGATAGAAAACAATCATAAGGTCTTTCTTGACTGTGCGGTTTCTAATGTGATTTTTTAAAAATTACATTCCCTGGCTTCCCCTAAACCAAGTTTATATTTCTAGTATAAAACGGCCAAACTGCCTGCCTGATATAAAAAGCTATTTTCTTTCTTTCCCCCTCTTTCCCCCCTCTCCTCGTCAATCGACAGCACTTGCCTCCGGTTCCTCAACAGTAGCTATGACTGTGTCTTCATGAAAAAAGATGTATAAAATATTACCATAACCTCAGAGGCATGAGTAAAGCCCTTATTAGAATTCGGGACCTACAGCTGGAAGGGGGGCCTGGGCCGGCAGATAAAGTTAACTATTGTTAGCTCACAAGTGGCTCAGACTTCCTGGCAACTGCAGTGAATTACTCAGCCCTTTATGCAGGGTTTCAGAAACAGTTCACTGTTTCACAACAAAAAAGGCATTCAGGCCGGGAAAGATGGTCTCCCAGGGCTCTAGAAAGCTAGCCTTAAGACAGTGAATGGACACTGCAGCCTCCTAAGTGAATGACCACTGTGGGAAAGGGTGGTGATGTCAGCCTGAATGCATTTCCAATGGTTTTGTCCCACTTTTCATTGCTTTTACGCTCTCCCTCGCTCTCTTTTCTCTGCTTCAAGCTGTCCCCTTCCTGTTCTTTTCAGGCCATTATTTTAAAAGTTTAGAGCTCACATCCACACGGAGGGGAGGGCTCGCTGCGGCATCGCTGCCATGGCAATGCTTCTCTGCACTTTTGTTTGCGTATAAAAAAAATATTGGGGGGTTACGGACAGGGAGGGAGCTGAAAAGAAGATGAAAAAGTGAGAGGTGGAGGGACAGGAGAAGAGGGAGTGTCAGCGTCCCGTGGCTTGGAGCTGGGGCTACGGGGCGGCTGGGGGGGAGAAGGAAAGCTGGAGGCACAAGGAGGGGAACTGATGAAAGCAGCAGGGATTTGGGGTCCTTTGAAAAACAAATTTGTAATCCTTCACATGTTTGAAAGGATCGGCACTTTTGAAGGCCTGGGGAAGAATCGGAATAATGTTCTTAGCTAAGCCCTCAGAAAGAACAGAGCTGTGCTTTGGAAAACATACCCAATTACATAAGTTTATCAAAAGCTTTCAAAGGCTCCTCTGTCCTCAACCAAAAGGGAAAAAAAAAAAAACAGTGGAGGGGTGAAAGAGGGAGAAGGCTCCTAAGTGCATTTAGCCGTGGTAGCAGGCAAACAGCAGCTAAACTGACATAGTCCAAACCGGTGTGGCCCACCATCCCAGGCCTCCCCGTGTCATGGGGAACATGCAGGCTTCAAGCAACAAGACCTGGGAAGCCTCTTTGCAAAAACCAGCTGGATGTGGAAGTAACAAGCGAATACGGAGCTCGGGGCTCGATACGCACTCACTCCTTGTAAATAAAACCATGACTCCCCAGCCAGCAAGCCCACCAGGATTGCTTCCTGCTTTCCAGGAGATGCTTGTTATTCCTATGGATAAATGCATGCAGGTTTGGCTAAGCCTGTCCTGAGGCAAAATTATAGGATAACAGCGTTGGGCAAAGAGAGAGCATTACAGCTTAGCCCGCCCCAAGTTCTCAGTGTGCTGGGGTTTTTGACGCTAACGTGCCTAAGAATGCAGGTGTACGTGCTGAATGCACAAGTGTGAATTAGCAGCAATCCCCTCGCGGAGCCTTTCCCACCCTCTGCCTGAGCTGCAACCCCGTTTCACCGAGGCTGTGTCTACTGGCAAAAAAAAAAAAAGAGTAGCTTTTGCAGATGGATAATTAGCACAAATTCACAATCCCGCTGCAAAAATACCGGCAGAGACCAAGACAGCCTTATTGTAAAATAGGTGAGGAGAGGCTGCTGGCTTCACCTCAACTGTTTTTATATTGGTGCTTTCTGTCACCCCCCAGACAGGCAGTATGCCTGCGTAGCCAAAGGTAAAAGCACAGCACTGGCAACGCGCTTTAGTTTTGCCATAAGGTAAATTCACTGAGATCAGCCTTGTACCCCCTGCGAGGCTGACTTCAGTGAGTTTTCCTCTGGTAAAACTGAAGAGCCTTATCTTCACTGTGTTTTTATTGTGGAATAACTCTTACCTGTGATAAGAGACACAGCTTTGTATGCTTAAAAAAGGAAACGCCTGGGGCTACCTCGTGCTAAACACAAGCTCCCCGCCTCCAGACAGGATGAGCGGTGTGGTACCTTCACCATGTTAGCTGTTGCCTGGATAAAACCAAACCAGAGTTTATGCCAGAGTTTAAGAGGGCAAACACAAACCTTGCCTTCTTCAAAACCATCGACCCTCACTGAACCACCGGCAGCCAGCCTCACAGTATGAAATTCGCTTTCTGACCTGGTGAGGAGACCTGTGCTCCCGAGCTCCTGGGGTGCTTCTGACAGTTCCTGTCATAAAGGTGATCCACTAAGGATATTTCTAACCAGTCTTATGAGTAAAGCAAAGGACATTTATCTCCCTGAGGCAGTTTTTCCTCCTCGTTCTCGTCCTTAGAAAGACTGTAAATGCCATATCTTGTTCTGTTTGGCTTTAGCAAGGGACCTCAGGTCTCAGATCTCAGATCAGTAAAATCCAAAGACCATGGAAAGCACAGGAGGATGTGGTTGCATGACTGGTTTAGGGCAGTCTGACATTAGGCTGCCACCAAAGGGACACTCAGCCCTGAACACATGTTGTGCCCTTGCTTGCAGAGGGCAAGCCCGTGTTTTCTGCTGGCAGGACAATCTCCGATGAATTCACGCTGACTGTGAAACCCCCTCTTAGCCATCTTTTACTTCCCGTGCCAGTGCAGGCTGGTGTGAATAACATTAAAATGAGCACTCCAGGTCATTACAAATCAATTAACTGGCTTCAATAAACTTACAACAGGAAAGTTCCTTTGCACAGATTTCAGACAAAATAAAACCAGCAGGACTTATAATTGATATAGGTGTTTCAGTATCATCAATCATGTAGACGTGGCCACTGAGAATGTGGGTGGTCCTTGTGTCTCCACAACTGCAGGGACCGAGGTGGTAACTCCTTGACACTGGTGCCATTTACCTAAAATCGTTAATCCACTGAAGATAAATTAGTGTTAAGAAAAACACCTGAATTTTAAACTGCCTGCCTGAGGTGTTTTCTCTCCTCAGCTTCCCTCCAATTGGGTCTTCTGACTTTACCATTTCATGAATTCTTCTCTTGCCCACAGTAAGCCTGAATGACCAGTATAAAAAGGATTTCTCAGTGTAAAGAGCTGAATAATGAAAATACTTTTCAGGCCTTCTTTATATACTACAAAAAAAAAAAAAAACCCAAAAGGGCACAACACCTATTTTCCTGGTCATCTGCAATTCCCATTCTGGCCCTAAGCATGTCTGACCAGCCCAGTGCTCACAACCGCTCCTCTGAAGCTGTGTAGTCTCATCCACACCTGCAATTCCCATTCTGGCCCTAAGCAGGTCTGACCAGCCCAGTGCTCACAACCTCTCCTCTGAAGCTGTGTAGTCTCATCCACAGCAGATGTACCACTGTGCCTCATGGGCTCCAGCGGATGGGGTGTGCTGTGGGACAGAGGCCAGCAGGAAAGCCATGCCTGCAGCAGCAAGTCATCGTAGGCACCTGGAGTGCAACCTTCACGAGACTCTGTGGGCATTCAAGAAGTTGCAAAGAAAAATGTGTGATTAAATAGAGGTTAACAATTTGAAAATTTGAATTGCAACAAAACTTTTTGCAGAACTTTACTGGTATATGAAGTTTCAATTTTATTTTTTTATTTTTTCTTTTTAGTCCTGATTCTAGATGAAAATACATGTGGAACTGTTGCAAAAACCTGCAGGACAGAAAGTCCTGTCTTCTGTCAGCTCTGCTTGAAGGTTGTCTAAAGGTTGGACTGTCTTGTCTGGTACCAGGCTCTTAGTAAGCAACCAGCATCACCATTTTTTTTTCACTTATCACAAAAAAGCTCATACCATTATGAAGTTCCAGTCATTTAAGATATTGCACTAAGAAAGAATGGATGTATCAGCTAAATTTGAACCAGCTCAATGAAATAGCCCCTGAAGTTCAAGTTGGATAAAAATCATAAGAAATAAACAGCCATGAAGGCAGAAGGCCAAAACAAGATTTAAAATCTTTTGAACTCTATCCAGACAAGATCAAGGGAAATTAAAATGATTTTCTATGAGCCAGCTCCTGGCAGGTATATTTTAAAGTAGTCTCTCCTGAAACCTTCCCTTCTGTGCTTCGATCTCTCACAGCCTTACTGTGAATATGGTTAATTATATTCTGGAAAGAAAATCTTTAGGACTATAACCTTCTTACCTTATATAACGTTCCTATCACCTTGTATCTAAGTTCCTCGCAGACACTGATAAGTTTATCTTGTCTCGCTCCCTTCCTTTCCCCTCTGTGAGCTGAGGAAGTAGGCTTGCCCAATTTTCCAGCGGGAGCTGTGAACATCTCACTCTGGTGAAGATCAGGTCTCTGTTGTCTGAAGCCACCTTCTCTTACAGAGGGTTTTCCTCCTCTCTCCTTCTCTTCCTGGCTTTGGCCATGGTGGAAAATTTGGGATTCCCCTGTAAGCCCTTTCTCCTTCCCTTTCCCATTCTTTATCCTCCTCACAGCACTGTAGCTGATACTTCTTTTCCCCTCTATCCATGTTGCCATCTCTTATCCCTCCAATTCCTCTCTATCAGCCTTCCCCTCCAATATTAGCTCTCGATTCTCTTGGTTCTTTTCATCACAATTTTTCACCTGAGAATTCAGCCTCAATATTAATGACCTTCTTGATGTGCATCTTCGTGTATTGTTCCCTCATGTTTTGACTGCACTTGTAGTTCCTTCGTAACTTCTCCCGCCCATGAAAAGGACCACTCGCTTTACTTCCTCTTAGCTGAACACAGCACTCAGACAAACATTCTGAAGTTTCCCCTTCTCTTACAGCCCATCTACATGAATGGTTCATCTGCTTCTCCTGCTCTTCCCCTTGCCTTTGGTTCCCTCCCTTCCACTGACATGGCCCTTTGCATAGCAAGAGCAGGAGCAGTGCAAGTGTGTTACCAAATGGAGACCAATGTGTCCAAGATCCATCGGTAGTCCTCATTTTCACATTGTGTTGCACAATCTTCCTCAAATATTTAATGCTGCCACAGCAACTGCACCAGCTGGCAGAGATTTTATGAGTAGCAGGAGAAGAGGATTTGAGGTAGAAAGACACTGTGGTAAGAGGCATACTGGGACCAAGGAAAAGGAGAGAAGAAAGGGACTCAAGCCATTTTGCTACCTTCGCTTTCCCAGATTTAATTTCTACTTCCATACAAGACTTTGTCAATTCCTCTCCAGAGAAAATTATCAATGTATACTTTGAATTTTTTCTTCCTTTTTATTGGTTTTGTTTTCCTCCTTCCTCACCTGTTAACTCTTTTCTCTCATTTCATCTGCAAACTTTTCTTGTGTGCTTTCCTCTCTGAGCACACTGCCTGCACCAGATGCTTCATTTCATGACACAAACTCTTATGATCTCCCTGTATCTTACTCTTCATCATCTTAGTCTCCTCTGGGTCTTCTCTCAGAGTAAGTCTTATCTTAGGAAAAAAAATATCTTGACTCTGCTTCTCCAACCCTCCACCCTCCTATTCTCCTCCTTTCCCCCTTCAGCATTATTGAGTATGCTGCTTTCAGTCAGTGCCTGAAGTCCTTTCCTTAATTTCTACCCCAGAATCTTTCCAATACCTCTCCTAGTAGTCCACGGCAAAAAAAAAAAAAAAAAAAAAAAACCACCAAGGACCTTGGTGGTCTCATCATTGTCAAAGATTTCGCTCTTTATCTCTCAGGTGACTTTGACATAGCCAAAATCTTATTCTCCCTTGGCTTTTAGTTCTCTCATCTCCTCAGTTTTCCCCCTTTTCTCTATCAATTTCTCATTTTTGAGAAACTTCAAATCTCTGAGATTCTGCCTCAAATCAGCTTATTTCCTCCCTCTTCAGAGTATACTTGGGCAATCCCAGCCACATCCATTTTTACTGTGTTTTATGCTGTTTCCCAAAACAGCCTGAGATGTAGATTTTTACTGTTATTATCAACATTGCTGCTGCTGTGTTCGTGCTTAAATGTGAGTTGAACTCTTTTGATTCAGATTGCTTGTCTGTGGTCATTCAAGAAGGGGATGACAGCACTAAAACAGAACTAATGTTTCTGATTTCTCTTGTTCTCCTCTTGTTCCTTTCAACCCATTGTCCACACAGACAATACTCTGGATGCACAGAATTCCTTCATTAACTCCAAAATCTAGTTTTATGGCTCCTTGCTTTCAGTATGCCTGTTTTTCTTCCTTGTGTATGTCTTGATCTCTGGAAATACCTCATTCCTTGTACAAATATCTCACTACCAGGTTAAGGTCTTGCTCCTCTTTGATCTTTCCATGGCACTAGGAATACCCCAGAAATGCTTGTTAGTTAATAGCTGATCATTGATTTAAGTGTGAAGTGAGAAACCTGAATATTTTATCAGATCTGGGCCATGGTCCACCCTTAGGGAGCTTTTATCCACATAAACTCAGAGCGTCTGCCTAGCATGCAAAAGGGATCTGGCTCAGCTTGAGAGATCTGCAGCACAAGTGCTGACAGACAATATCTAGTTTCATATTATATGAATAGACAGGGAGAAGCCAGGTAAATTCTCCTCTCTCAAGAGTTTTTCTTCAATGTTCAGTGTAGACCAAGCACCAGCCTTGTTCCCTTGCCCCAGGGTGTCCCAGAGTGATGCAGTCCCTCTGACTCTGGAAATACCCCACCCAGTCGGCACCATCACTCCACAGAGCAGTCTCCCACGGCCCCTACTTTGGAGGTCCCACTCATGCCCAGGGCAGGGTGTGAAGACAGGAGCAACCAGGGCGCTGCTTCTCAGGTGCACTGGAGCTGGGTGATAAGATATTTACACCATGCCCTGAGTACCAGGCTTTAGCCTAGATTCCACTATGTGGGTAGGAGAGATGCACTGCCCATCATTGCCCAATCTCAAGTGGTGTCACTGTGCAGAAAGTAACTCAAGTTACTTAAAGCCTTGGTCACAAGTAAAGACCCATGAGAACAACAGGCAAGAAGGATCTTGACTTGGTAGCCCACTGAAAATGTGGGGATTAAGGGAAAGAAAATTCTTGTTTATCATGTAATGGACCAAGGAATAACCGTAGCAGGTCTTTCAGTCCTTCTTAAGTTGTTAAAAAAAAAAAATAAAAAAAAAAATCCAGTAGACATTCTCCAAAGGTGGAAACTGCATGGAGAAAAGCTCATGAAGATCCAGTTAACACAAGCAAGCAACAGTATTTCAGCTGCTGGCTGCTGTGGTTGTTTCTCTGTTTTTGTTTTTACTTCACAGCTGGAGACATCTTTTATAAAATCCCTTCTCACACCATACACCAGATTTCAGTCCCCCTGTACATATGGTTAGTTCTGGCAGGATGTCAACAGGATTCTAGGCGTAATAATTTCACATAAAACCAGAAAAAATGATCCAATGTGTTAATATAATATTTGTGATACTATTTATTTTGAGATTACTGTAACATTTCACCAAATGCAATTTTATATTTATGTTTTCTCTTTTTTTAATCTTTGATATCTGATTTTTATTTTGTCAGTTTTATCACTGCTTTATTGTGTAATAGAAGCATTTTATATTTCAAGTTGTACCAACATTCAACATTATTTATTTGTGATATTCCTTCGTGGTTTGTTTTTTTTTTTAATGAAAGTAATAAAATGTTTAAACATGAAAGAATACCAGGCAAAGCCTTTCTCCCTGTTTCAGTGCTGAGAGTGGAGTTTTTGCAGTGGTTAATGCATTAGCAGCATCTAGAAACAGCATTCAGTCGCATTTTCTAGTATTGGAATTGCTGTACTTCTAGGTCATGTGAAGAAGCTTCACTGAGGACTTGGAATTACCAGGAGCTGAGGTTACAAACATGTGTGTTTCCAGTTACACACTTCAGAGCTTACTTAGGTGCCTGTCTGAGTTAGTTTGGTCCCTGAAGCATCAGAACTGCAAACGAAGCCAGTAAGAAGTTTTGATGGTCAGCACCTCTGTAATTCCTGCATCATTTAGGCTTCAAGCACCAAGTTGGACTATAATAGAAAATGAAGCTTAGAAACAAAACCTACTTACTCCTGTGACAGCACCATATTTATCCTCAAGGTATCTTCCCAGAGAAAGATTCAGAGGTAGCTCCACGGGGGATGGATGAGGTCTCCAGCTCTCTTTATATACGCAGAGGAGAAACCACTTTATTCCATTATTCTATTTAAAAAACAGATTCCTTCTTTGTCTCAGAAATTACAGACACCCTCTGTTTCTCTCCATGTCCTTTATACTCCTGCAAAAATCAATGAGAAGGAGCAGTAGAGACTATAAAGAATCTATCCTGAGAGGGGGACAGAAGGGTGGGAGGGAAGATCAGGCAGGTGTGACTTCTTTACTCTCTGGCATACTAAACAGCTGCAAATTCAAGAAAACACAAGAAAAAAATCTCTGGGAAAATATTACCAATAGATTATCTCAAAAAGTAAATTTGGAATTGTTTTCAATAACCAGGACCATGAAATATCAAATGTCTGGGACCTTCTTGGGTGCTACAAAGGAGGTTAAGCATCTACATTCTACACAGGAATTCATGCTACCAACTACCTTTGACTTGCATAAAGATTGCATAAAGGATCTGAATAGCCCTCCAAAGCACCACGAACCCAGGCAGTAATTATGTCAAGGATTTGACCCACTGAAACCACTGTTAACCTCTAACAGAGGCACAGTTGTACAGCCAAACATTCACAATGTTAGTCATGTTTAAACAGCTTCCAGTAAAGATGACACAGGCCTATTAGAGGAATTTGCACATTCCATCTGGAATTGATGGGATTCTTTCAAGTCTTTATCCTCAGCCTTGGCTGCCAACTTCATCTTTACAGTTCTTATCCCAGATTTTCCCTGGGAAAAAAATAAATGAAATATGGTCCCCACAGATTTATTCTTCCCTATTTGAGGAAATATGATTTGGTGAGGGTGGGCTGGACTGTATTAGGAATTTCCTAAATGGTTAGATTAAATATGTATATTTAACAACTTGGCCATGAGCCTTAGTTTGGGACAGAAAGGAAACACTCTGTTCTCCTATTTTTCCTTTCAAGCACAAACATAGCGAATGTCATACAGAACGCATCACCAATTCCAAAGAGTTTTCCAATACCCTGAAATTCACATATCTCCATATCTGTACTTTCCCTTCTTTAATGCTGACACGTCAACTTCTCTTTTCTCCAGCATTTCTTTGTGTGACTCCATACATACACTCAAGGGATACCGGGAGAATAAAGTTGTCCTTCCCCAGATGGAAACCAATCAATTCTGGCAAGCCAGGCTCCTCTCTGGCTCTGAAGAGTTATCCTCATTTGCAGCAATGGGAGGCAGTGTCAGATCCTTCCCTTCCTTGGCAGTCTGCAGCTCTGGCTCAAAGCCATGAATGAAATGGGTTATCCTACGTACAGTGAACACTCTGTTGCCGGACTAGTGAGCGGTGGGACCAGCTGGAACCCAGACACGACAGAAAGAGATAATGCAACAGGAGGGACCCTCTCTCTCTCTCACGCACACACACACACACACACACACAAAAGGAAGACAAAGGCATTGCTCTCAATCTGTTGATTTGGCCATCTTCATTCTTAAGAGCCATAACCATGCACCATTTATAAATCGAAAAGGGGCCATAAGGACTATTACAATATCATTTTTATCATTTTTTAAAATCACTGCTCCATCATTCCAGAATAACCTCACTGTATTTAACTGAAATCAGTGGAATTACTCTAGCATAAAATAGAAGCAACCTGGTGGCGAATCAAGTCTTTCAGGAATAAAACACAAAAACAGGGGTATAGGAGGCAACACATGCCCAGCTTAACAGGAGTGGACCAGGGAAAGAAAGAAACACAGTCCTTGTGATTTTCTAGGTGAAAGTAGAGTGATAACCTTTAGGTGGATAGCTGTTTGTCCTGCTCTGCTTCATATTTTGGTATTTTATAGTAAAGAGATACTAACTAAATTAGTCACTAACTGTGTTCCTAGAATTTTTTCAAGTAAGTTCTGTTTATAAACTTTACCTGACATCAGAAACCTTTTAAGGTTTTTCAAACAAGGTTTGAAGTACTGGCTTTGCTCCTTCCCCTTCTCAGGCCTCAGCACTCTGGGTTTTTTTTTGGCAGCATCATCTTATTTTCTTGTAGAATTCAAGCAATGCCACTCACAAAAGCATACCAGGAACTAGCACCGCTAGGTATATTTCAAAGAAACCTGGCTTACTGGATGGCATCTGCCTGATCCTAGATCTCTTGGCTAGTCTTTCTTGGTCACCTGAATCGTGCCCTGGGTACCTACAAGTAGCCAGAGGCACATTTCTCCTGTGATTCTGCATTACATTCAGAATACTCGTCTCCCACTCCCCAAAGCTTTCTTTATGATGTTTTAACTCAATCCAGACATCACAGCCATAAGGTCTTGATGAGGAGTTGTGTAATGCAGTAGAAAGAAGAGTTATGACTGTAGCACTGTGGGATCAGCAGCACCGGTACATCAGCTGTACTTTGTCAGCCAATTCCAGGCTGCAAGGAAAAAAAAATGTGGAAAGGCTATCACTTCACTTTTAAAATGATCAACCCTGTAGTGCAGCTATGGTGAGTGGTCTTCTAAGTGTTCCCCTGAGAGTTAGGTTTTGACCTAACCGTTGCCAACCCAACCGCTGCCTTTTGCAGGGTCAGTTTTTTCACTCTTTGCTAGGAGGTCTCCTTCAGCTTCCTTCATACAAGCTGAGCAGTACCACTGAATATCTCAAGAGTCAGAGGAGAACTGCAGGTCTTGGCCTGCATCAATTCCTTAGCTCAATGCTTAACTAAAGCCTGAAGGTTCTCTCCCCTTCAGTGACTGCTGCTATCCCTGTTCCCACTCTTTCTTTGGGTATGTTAATGCAGCAGACTGGCAGCACTGAAGGCAGAGATCACGTAGGCAGAGCTTAACCAGCTTTTGAACCAGACGGCTCATATACCCCTAATGGGTGAAGCTGGTGTAGCATGCATCTGAGCCTGAGCTACTTCAGTACCTCCAGCCTGAGGTGCAACCCATGCCTTGCTGACTCTTGCTGCAGTGGCACTGAGCAGCACCTGAGCTTGGTAATGTAAAGCTAGTTTATCTATGCTACTGACAGTAGTAAGGTCAAGGGCTAGTAATGAGTGCTGTATGTCCTCTTAGGACATGGTTTAGCTGTGGGCTTGGCACTGTTAGGTTTACAGTTGAACTCGATGATCTAAAAGGTCTTTTCCAGTCCGAATGATTGTATTCCATGATTCTATATTGCACAGAAGTCACTGAGGTGTAAACCAGTCTTCACATTTCTCTAGATGCTATTTATCACCACCTTAACAAACCTGTTGCTCACTGTCTTGTGATACTGAAGTATCCTCGGCACTCTAGCTGCCCTGGAAGGTGGCATTTGGATACAATGGCAGGCAGACCCCAGCTAGACGATTGATCTGGGTTCAGCAACAGGATCTTCAGAACGAGGAACACAGGTCCTGAAATCATAGGTTGGGATTTTGGAGGAGGACCCATACAACTTATGAAGGCTAAATTTTATTGCATCCTGAGAGAAAAGCACCAGGAGAGAAAGAACTTGGCAAAATGTCAAGCATGAGTAGAGACCTGATAAGATTCCTTCTATAAAATTAATGTGAAATAACTTTGGGTTTAATTTCAGTGCTGAGAGAAGGTTAGGGTCAGTTTTTTCTCTCCTTCTGAAGTGATGCCCTGATTCCTTCTTACATTTCTATAATAAGCTTCTATGGATTCCAGTAAAATAATCACCTGCAGGATTGAGTTTTATTGCCCTAGACAAATGCATCATCTTTACTCCCATTTAGAAAATGCATTACAGCTACGTGTAATAGTCCAGATCCTCTAAAAAATGGAACAGTCGTTTAATTTAACAGCAAGGTTTTTCTCCATGAAAAAGCTAGAGACACTACCATTATCCACGTTTTTATTAATTACAGCATATTGCAGGAAATAATCTATAAATGATCATGCTTGCACTGTAGTTTGAAAGTTGCCATGTCCCACTGGCTCTACATACCTCAACAAAAGAACCTAGTACCATCCCTGGAAAAGAAACTGAAACATTGTCCCACCCCAGGCATACTCCCTTCCCATCAACTCAGGACACTTACCCAGGAAACAGGATCCAGGTTGACATCCTCTTCACCTAAAAAGGATGAAGCTCGTAGCTTCACTTCTGAGGAAAGACAGGTAGCCATGTTATCTAACATAAAGCTTATGGGCAGGCCTATGTTATGGAGGCCACCAGGGTGCCACTCAGGCATAAAGTGCCTGTTGAGCTAGAGCTGCACTCATGGGTGCCACCATTGACACTCACATAGCCATCATATGTATCCTCCTCATGAACTGACTAGAGAACAGGGAGAAAAAGGAATGAGGTTTAATTTTCATCCCTGACGAACAGTTTTCCCCTTGATTTTGAATCACACACATCAAGCCAGTTTTCTAGGAAGAAACACAACATAATGTTTTGCATCACCATGTAAGATAAAAGCCATTGAGTCCCCTTCACTGTGAGTCAGAGTGAAGTTCCCTTACTTCTGAGTGTCTGGCTCAGATCAAGCCCACAATAGTCAGTATTTGTCCCCTTGTGCAGTGCTCCATGTGCTCTACGGTTCCAGCTACCTCTATGTCTATCTGATAGTTAGACCAGCGCGTGCAGTGCCACCTTTGCCATGTCAGAAAAGCATACTATCACGTCAATGCATTGATCAAGTGACTTTTCCACTCTGGCACACAGAAACAATTCCCTGAGAGTGTTGACAAGGACCCCACATGTGTTCAGCAGCAACAGATCAGACAGACCAAAAGCCCAACTCCCTTCAGCTCTCTTCTCTTTGAAGGTGGGTTGGTCTGCCTCTTTGTTTTGTTTAAGCCCCCAAATACAGTGAAGTGTGTTTACACCATAGTCATTCACCAAATGCACATACCTCATATAATAACAGCCTAATGCTGCACTGGGAATAGAAGAAGCCTGATCCAACAACCTCCTTTTCACTTAGTGGAAGAAGAATCTCAGTACCTCTGTATACTGAAATCTGAAATTCTCCCAGAGCCCCAAGGGCAAAACATCAGATGTCATCAGGAGCAACATGGACTGCTGTGCTTTATATAGTTCCCTGACTTTACTCAATCCGCCACTGTGGAAATCCCCCGTGCAGACAGAAAGCCCATGTTATACTGTCCACAAATAGCTATCCTGCACTGGTAACTTTCAAGACCTATCCATGTTTCCAGGACTGGATAGATGAGCGTAACCAGTGTATATATGTCATTCAGTTCAAACCCTCATGAGGCTGTTCTTTTAATACTGCCCCCGTTCAGAAAGAATTCGGTGCTTTCAAAGTTAGGCGTTAATTGTTCCTTAATAAGATATCATCATAAAACATGCAATTTAATGCTTTGTTTCTTCCAATCTCCATATAGGAATCTGACTGTGCTAAATTCAAGCTTTAATCCCCCTGGCCCTTCTTGTAACTGGTGCTATAGACTATGAAGGGTTACCGACCCATAACAAATAAATTAATAAGCTTGTGTAATTATATTTGAGTCATTTTATTTCAAACCATGAAATCAAAAGCCCTGTTCACATTAGTGCAGGAATTGCTGTAACTGGCCATTGGGGCTCCCCTGACACACCATCTGTGAATGCAGCAAACTGGCACATGTTGGACAGAAAGAATCCATGCTCATAGCTAGCGTGCACGATTTTTTCCATTATCTTTGCCTCAGATCCTATTGCTATCCATTCCCTGTCTCAAAAGAGTAATTCTACCTTACACCATGATCTTTGTCTTTTGCAGTCAACAGCTGCTGAAAAGTCCTCACACCACTACTGGTTAGTAGATCAGATTATCTGGCCTTCAGCTGTCTTGGGATGAAGTGCAGAATATATGGGCACAGACACAAAAGGGACTCTCAGAATGCCTAGAAAGCAAGGCTGTGCTTCCCATGGGAAAATGTATCATAGCACTGTTGCTTATCCCATTCCTCTTGGCCTCCTATACATCTTCTGCTCTTTCTGATAGCTTGAGTTATTGGAGGCTCTTACTTGGCTCTTCTCCCTATGTAGCACAACTCCCCTTCTTACCTCCTTGCATCCCCCACCCTCATTGCTGCTTTGTCTTTGGACTTTTTTTCTCTTGGCTCCATTTTACCTCATGACTACCTTAAATTGGAGGCCTGGGGAAGTTCTGCCACTTGCATTGCTGCTGTGCCCAGGAATTTAACCAAGATTGAAAAACAGTTCTAACTTCCAGACCCTGTAATGAGGTCACACGAGATGAGGCTGGTAGGGTTGACTTCTGAGTTACCACGGTCATCACTATGGCCGCCTTGACGTCTGTAATCCTGCAGCGTGGAGCTATAAGGACTGTTCCTCCTGCTCCTGCTGCATGCTTCAAGAGCCAAAACAGGACAGTTATTCCGTGTCATTCCCCACTTCATGGACTTGTGGAATACTATTTCTGCCCATAGCTAACAATGTTCTGGACAGCCTGGCAACTGACTGACTAGCTGGCATCTCTTGAAAAGACAGCTGCACACAGCTGCCTTGTGGGGTAGGCTAGCTGTTATTTTCTGGGTGTGAATTGCCCACACACCATGGCAAGGAAGAGGGGGAGCACGTGAGGATCCTGGTTGTGAAAACAGAACTGGAAATGGGTCCAGAAAGGAAGATTAGTTCACTGCATTACTTATGATGTGTTAGTCAAAAACTGGTAGAGACAAGCATCTACAGCCGCATGGCTTCACAGAGTTAGCAGGGCTGCATGTGCACACGCATTAGTAACACAGCAATTTTTAGACAATGAGTTAGTCCACCAGTGGCTATAAATATGACAGCCCTTATGCAACCTCTGCATAATGTCTCAAAAATGGTGGCTCCTGGGTGGTAAGAGGATGCACCAAAGGAAAGATCATGCTCTATGTAGCCTGTGCTTACATACTTATCCTAAGCATCCGCTGGTAGCCCTGTCAGCCTGGTTTATTGAGCTAGATGGCCCTCTAGTCTAGGAGAAGAGTTCTTATGTCCTTCTAAAGAAGGATCTATGGAGAGGTAAGCTACTGTGGCAGAAAAATGATATATCTTTCCCAGTTGTTTACAGCAGAAATGCCTCAATTCTGCCCTCAGTAAGCTAGCTGGAGGTCCCACCTGCTGCAGTGCAACTTTTATGAAATGCCAGAACTTCTGGCATTCACATTTCTTTATGCATAACCTCAACTGAGAATATTTTACCTAGCTGAAATTTTGGATGCAGTTGCTTCATACAAGGGTGATTTTTAGCAGATTTTAGTAGCTGTTTTACGCTTATAAAGTTAGCAATTATTTTGGCATAAGAGATTTTGTGTGCAAGAAAGCCACTGAAAGAAAATACAAACAAGAAATGAAAGTAAATCTAACTAGAAACAAAAGTAGCTGCCAGCTTCTAGGACAGCATCCCAAAACTTTAACTGTGTGGTCATCACCCTTTTAAACTTAAACCATACAGAATTTGGCAAGAGGAAAAAAACCTACTTTGTGTCACATTAAAGGAAAGAGGGAAAAGACAGTTTTGTCATTTAGTGATTACTTTCCTTGAACATCTATTTCCTCTGTGTCCAGCCCTTGCATGAGGAACTACAGGTCCATTGCAGACCTGGTGGACCAGCCAACAGGGGGCAGCCAGAGGACATGAATGAGCCTCCAAGCCTGACACCCCTTCACTGCAGAGCCCAGAAAAGCAACAGTCAGCCTGCCCGGAGCCTGCGAGTCGGTCTCTAGACTGATTCATTAGACAGGCACCTCCCTCCCTGGCTCATCATTTCGTTATGGCACAGGAAGATGTCAGCCTTTCATGGGACAAAAGGACATTCTTAGGAATGCAAAGGACTGAAATATCATCTCATACCCTGGCACGCTTCCAGGACACCAAGGATGCGCAGTCTCCTTAATCACAAGTCCTTTTTTGGTCCTGCTGCATTTTAAGAGACTAGTCTGACTCAAAGACCATATCAAGTTCACCTAAAGTAGCCTGGAGGATTTACATTTGAAAGCCGTCCAGCCCAAGCTTAACCAAACCGGCCTTCCTTAAATTAAAAACAAAAAGAACGGTCGTGCTCAACGGTACTATCTTTTGCTTCTCAGCTTTGCCCTCGGGAGTGCACACTACTGTCTGCCTCAAAGATAATATTTTTGGAAGGTACATTCCTTTTATTTGGACCAGGACATTAAGAAGACCACCAAAAGGACACACACAAGCTATTTCGGAAAGCTGTGTTTTTTCTTGCAGCGGTAATCACACAAGTGTGCCTCTGCTTCATAGCACGGTTCCTACGCCCAAAGTCAGTGTTCAAGGAACACCAAATTAAACCAGGCAGGCTGGCATCACAACCAGGCTGGTCGCTGGATCCCAGGGAAGCTTAGACTGCCATGGCATAATGTTGTCAGAGCATAATATTAGAGGCCTGACAAGTAGAGGATTTCTCATAGGACCCTATACCTGTGGTGGGCTCTGGAGCCAAAGAGGACCAGCTCTCATTTTCATCTCACATGTGGGATAGTTACATCTTAAATATAAATAAATGATAGATTACCCTCCCCCCTGTGAAACAAGAGAAGGACTGAGGAAAGGAATATTACCCAATGGTGCTTAATCTTTTCAAAACACTGCTGCTGAACTCACCCTACTGTCATTTCTCCTTGGCTGCCATGACTTTCTAGAATCCTTTTTCAATGATTTCTTATCCTTTAATTTTAAAGTCAAGTCTTCTACCTCTGTGAGGTGCAGCAAATTTCCCCCCCATTCACAGGACCTCCTTTACTCAACTGTTGCATCTACTCCCAGTGGTCCATCCGAGGCACCTTGTTTATTCACCTACTCTCTTCTGCTTCTCTTTTATCACCCAAAATTTTTGTGTTCTTTGATATTCTTAAGTAAAAAGACATTTCCACTTCTCTCCTGCCTCTACTTTTCTCAGACTCAGTGTCCAAAACTCATTCCTACCCAGTAACACTCTCCACTGCTGAACTCCATGTTTCTTGACATCTTCCAGCTCTGTTATTTACCAACACACGTGACAAAAAGCAGGACACATTCAAAAACACAGTAAGTGGGAAAAAAAATTTAAGGTAGTGGCATTTCAGCATGGATGGCATTTCAGTTCTGTCCCCATCATTAATTCTAAAGGAGTCTTTCATCTCTGCATTACTGTGTTTTCGAACTCTATACAGGAAGTTCCTCAAAAATGCCTAAGCAATTCCAAGCACATCTCCTAGTCAAAAAGCAATCACGTCTCTTAAAAATAATGCTGATGGCCAAAGCACATTTGGAGGGTGGTTTCCTGTATTCGCTGCTCAAACTGCTACATGCTAGCTGACCCATGAAGAGATGTCAGCTTCTTGGAAACCCACTTCATAAGCAAGTCCCATTGCCTGCCTGAAAGCTGTTCAGTCGGTCAGCCAAACAGTCATTCCACTTCCTTTCTGTTCTCTAAGGAACACAGCTGGCCCTCTCCTATGCTCCCTTGAACACCTCCGATTTGTGTATAGCTAGAAGAAGACATGCTCACTAGATTCTAGAGGCATTTGTTAACAATGTTAAAAAAATAAGAGCGAGATGCTCAAGGTCCGCCAACATAAGTTAAAGACTGAGATGCCTCTAGGAAGGGTGATATATATGGTTTTTACACATTGCTGCTTCAAGCCAGCCCTGGTTTGTTGTCCATCAAAGTCAACGGCTGTCCATCCACCTCGGTGGGCTCTGCATTGTGCCCCAATCCATAACATATTTCAGAAATTCTCCCAAGAAAGGGCAAGAGCATTAGCAGAGCAGCACATGAATTAAAGCAAGCTTGATCCGCTTTAATATGTGCTGTGAGCCTGGGGCCCACTAAGAACCTTCTGATCACATAATCTGCCTATCTGGAGGATCTGTATACATACAATGAGATAATCCTGGTAATCAAGAGTGTAGATAATAGCATTATTATTTTATTCCCATAAATATTTGAAAAGATAGGCTTTCTTCTCCAGTGCAGTCTGATAGGTAAAATTCCCACACTCATTGAAAAAGAAAAAAGACCTTCCAGAATGGAAATGGAATAGGAATAAAAGCAAAGATAAAATGTCTCAGAAAGCAAAGCACACAAAATAAAAACATTTTGACTGCATACATGTTTTCAAATCTTCACATGTAATCAAAAATCACTGAGAAACAACATACAGCTGGTATTGGTTTATGAGAAGTGTCAGAAAAGCTTAATTATATTCACACACTGTAGTTGTGTACCAGGAACCCTTGGAACGTGGCAGGTAGGGGCAGAAGGCAAAAGGAGACTAAGGCATAGCTGAGATAGAAGCAGACGACTCTTTTTGTCCAAGTGAAGGAGAGCTGGGGTTATTGGGGTAGCGGGGGACGAGAGAGAAAGCATGTAGCCAGAGAAGGGCAGTCCAGGGCTGGCATGCCGGTGAGTGATCACAGCAGTTGCAGTCCTATTCTGGTGCCCCGTAGAGATGCAGTATCTGACAGAGCCCTACTTAGCCCATTATGTCACTACTAAAGCCAAAGAAAAATGTTGACAACTCAAAGACAGGACTGAAGGACGGAGTGTTACTGATATAGTTCAACTGGTAAGAGCAGAAAGCTTAGTCCTCTCACGGGGGCGTAATAACACCAGAGCAGGAGTGACTTCTGTTAACTGGGTGAACTGTTTCTCCTAGCTGCCACTTCTCTGAAGAAATGGACCTTTCATCTTTCCTAGGGGGAAGTAGGGAATTTCCTTCTGATCCTCAGGGAACTGCAGCAAGGACAAGAGATCGCCTCCAAGCCACTGAGGTTTGTGAATAGCAGCTATTGACAAACATCTACTCAATGAGTGCCAGAATAACCCCCTCAGCCATTGAGGGAACCTCAGGTCACCTTCCATTCCACACATCTCTAGCTGTGGTTTATTAATGGTCTGAATATGTTTGCTATTTCTGCATAAGGGTAGTCCATTCTAGTGAATTTGTTTTGGTATGTTTTTTATAGTAAGATGAGATGATACTTATCTTGTCCAAAAAAACCCACCAAAACCAAAACCAGCTCTGCAGTGTAACCAGATACACAAACTTCTGCAACCTTGTCCCACATGGTGTAGATGGGGCTTGGAAGGGAAGAACTTCCTCTGCAGTCAGGAACTCCTGTTTCTTGTTGTTTTTAAATTGTAAATTAGTAATGAGGGATATACCTACAAAGCAACTGGATTTATTTGAAAATTAACACTGGAAACTGGCTTCTCAGAGTTCCTGCCATCAGACTACAGCAAAACACTTTGTGATGAACCACAGTGCTACAGCTTGAAATTGGACTTAAAGAATCATCTACATCATATACCATCTGCAGAGCAGGAATTACTCACCAGGAGCTCTTGAGCTACAAAAACAAAATAAATGTATAAATTTCTGCCAGAAGGATTGTGCCAAAAAGAGCAGACTAACCATGCAATATTTTTTTGCTCCATGGTATTTACACAACTCTTATTATTGCTGTAGTCCCCCAAGTGACTCAGTTTTGAATTCCTTCTGGAAAAGCCTTCAGGACACACAATATTAAACCTTACCCTTATTTCAGTCATGATAAAGTTGGGGGTTTTTTTAGGTTATTGTTTTGGTTTGATCCACAATAAAGACAAGGGACCATCTGCAAAATTTGTATCAATTTTCCTTTTCAAATTCTCGTGACGTTCATTGAAAGCTTAATCCAGCGCTACTGAAGTCAGTGGAAGTTTGCCAATGACTTCAATAGGGAGTAAGAATTTAATTATGCACTACTGAGTACTGTCAGTATTTGATTCTGGTACCTGTAAAAACACAGGATATGGGCCTAAACAGATTAGGATAGGTCCCCGAGTGGCAGTACCATGGATTAAGCCCAGCTCAAGGGTCTTTTTTTTCTGAAGAATAATTTGTTTCTAGAATCCAAACCCCAGGAGACTTGCCTTCTGTTTCCAAAGTATTCTCTTGATCTGCAGGAAATTAATACCCATGCTCCCTCTTCTGTAGGAGCAGCATTTTTGGGGAATAAATTCCTTCCTCTGAGTCCAGGTCACTGACATCACAGGATGAATTAAAGGGTTATTATTGTCCTTTTAGCTGATTCCTCCAGTTTGGCTTCCCAAGCCTGCAGTCCCCTCTCCCTCAGCACCACAGGGAGGATCGCTTTTATGACTCCTCTTCCTTCCCCAGGGAGTCCCTACAAGCACTATTCAGATATGTTAGGCTTTCTTTAGTATTTAATTTCATGAGAGGACTGAGTCTTTCATAAATGTCAAGAGATTGACTGTTTTTCTTTTTTTCAAGACAGGATGTTTACATTTTTGGCTTTCACCTAGTTTTCCAGGTTATCAAGACTTCTGTCAGGTAGGATATTACTTTTTTTCTGCTCCCTGCTCTCCACACAATTATCTGAAGTGCTTTATGTTTTCCCACATGGGGCCTACTTCTGATATCCTTCACACGGGTTTTAATCTGCCTGCTCTAATGGAGTTACTCCTGATTTCGTTCACTTCGTCGAGCAATCCCACCTTGAGCCTCCACAGAGCTGTGGTGGGCTTTGGCTCCCTAATTGTGCTCCATAATGCTTTTCTCTTCTTTAAGGGCCCTCCTGGCCCCAGATCCCCCCTCTCAGTGGAAGTCCCACTATAAGTCTGTCCTAAGTCACAGTCTGAAGAGGGACAAAGAGAAGAAGCACCAGGATCCCAGGAAGAGGATGCAGCATGGGCTGTTATCTTCTACTCCATTTTCTTGTTGGCTGTGGCTTTCCCCTGCTGTAGGAATAGGAAGACATAGGAGTTTTGCCCCAAACCCATTTCTGCTGGTGCTTACCCTGAGTTCAGAGATTTTAATCTGCCCTCTCCACACTCTGCTCATCCCATTTGGATCTTTCACTGAAAGAATTATCTCACCTGCTCAATAGGTGAATATGTTGGATTGTTGGGCAAAAATCAAATCCAGCAAAGAGATTTAAGAGGTGGTATCAGAGACAGACGAGATACATGGAACAGTTTCTTCTGGATGCATCAGTCTTGCGTCTAATTACAGTCAATCAGCACCACAATGATCTTGATCCATTTCATGAACACATCACAGAATCACAGAATCACAGAATGTTAGAGATTGGAAGGGACCTCGAAAGATCATCTAGTCCAATCCCCCTGCCGGAGCAGGACACCTAGATCAGATCACACAAGAACGCATCCAGGCGGGCTTTGAATGTCTCCAGAGAAGGAGACTCCACAACCTCTCTGGGCAGCCTGTTCCAGTGCTCTGTCACCCTCACTGTAAAGAAGTTTTTGGATTAAGGGTTCGTTTTTAGACCCAAGAGCAGTTGATTCCCAAAAGTTAACACCCTGCAAAAGAAGATAAAGCAGATGAAAGATACTAAGCAGAAAGTCAAATGTGTGTATTCTGTACTAAAGAAATTTTCAATATTTGCATTTTGTAGGCCTTAAGTTAAAATAGATGTTGTGGTTAAATAAATTAAAAATTAAAGAGGAACACACTATTATTAAAATCTGTATGCTTAATATCTGAAACAACCACTGAGGTGTCATCTCTCTGTTGATTTACAAGATATATGGTTAGTTTTACAACCCAGGAACAGTCTCTAAAACAATGCACACATTTTACTAGTAGCATAAAATGTTCCTACTATTAGTGTAATAAAAGATTTTACTTGCAAATAAGCTTATAAATGTTTTTGTAAAGCAAGCAGTAAAATGTGGCTGCAATTGTAGTGCAACTTCAACAAGAATTTCTCCATATAACCATTCCTGATTCAATTCACCACCCAAACAATGATTACGTCTTATAGACATATTTGGCAAAATAACAGTAAATGTTTTCAAAGGAGGAATAACAGGGTAATCTGTCTGAATATCCATTCAGATAACAAATCAAAATAAATATTCCAGAGTTATCTTTAAAAACATCTCAGCTAAGAAGTGTTGCTGACACTTCTTAATGAGAAATTACTCTTACAGGAGTCTACATGGCAGCTGAGAGTCCATGAATAGAAATGTTCAGAATTCTCCTCAGGAGGCAGGGCAATTGGCTCTGAAGCCAACTTCTGCTTTCTAGAAGACAGAGGTGGAGCAGAATGCCTGTTTTGGTTCACAGGTCTTCAATAACTTACCCCATATTCGTCTGTGTAACCCACGTGAACGTCTTCATTCACAACAGCCAGATGAAAATCCAGGTTAACTTTCCCACTCTAACAAGAAAAGTATGAATCTTCTAGTGCAGGGGAGGCTTGGAATCGGTATCATCCATTATTGACTTTGTAGCTAACTAATGGCTTTGTACATTATTAGCATTACTAGTATGAATATAGCTAATGGATATTAATAGGATATGAAAAGGTGCTCATTAAAACACTGTAAAATGCATTCGGTTAGTAATTAGCACTTTTGAAAGCCTAACTTCTTAACTAATGCATTTATTTCACGTATTTATAATTGCAAAATTATATGTACTCATTTTTATAGATTAGAGTTTCAAAAGAAATGTGCTCGGTATAATTCCAACACACTTTTTCATCCTTCCTTTCTATTTTGCACATTTACAGAAATTCCTTTACAAAGGAAGAAAATTTCAGCAGTAACTCAGTGATGGAAAGCTAGCACATGTAAGTCATGCAAAAAGCATTCCCCTGACAGACAGGGCAGGATGAAATAAAGCAAAATGCCATGTGGGAATGCAGTGCTCCTGAGTGGAATCCAAGGTTCTTGGTCCTCTCTGTCCCAAGTGCCCTCTCTTGGAGCAGCCACTTGGTTCACCAGTACACTAAAGGTCTGCTGGATGAGCATTGTGCATCAATAAGGAGTTTTGTTGTAAATATAACTTCAACACAAAGGCTTTTACTTCAAAGAAAAAACGATCCCAATTCTCAAACACCGTATTAGACTACATATAAGGAAGAATTTTTTCACTGTGCGGGTGGTGAGGCAGTGGCCCAGGTTGCCCAGAGAAGCTGTGGATGCCCCATCCCTGGAGGGGTTCAAGGCCAGGCTGGATGAGGCTTTGAGCAACCTGGGCTAGTGGGAGGCATCCCTGCCCATGGCAGGGGGGCGGAACTGGATGATCTCTAAGGTCACTTCCAACCCAAACCGTTCTATGATTTTGTGATTCTGTGATCATGGTGAAGATGCAGTTTCCTGACACAGAGAATCTTCTAAGAATTTATCATATCCTGGAGAGGAAATAACGCAAAGAAAGAAAGAACACTCCCAACATCCCCCCAAAAGAAACAACCAATAAACCAAACACAAATCTAGCTGAGATAACCAGGAAAAGCAGCTGAAGGAGTGTCGGAGGAGAGCTAGGATATGACATTCCTTTAGCAAGGCCTCAACTGGGGAAAAGGAAGAAAATTACAACAAAATGTTCCTACACCTTCATATTGAATTTTAATTTTGACAAAACTAGAAATGGAGTTGCATTTTTTGATCTGCGAGTGGGACATGTGAGACCGCTGGAGACCACTCTGTTGCCTGCAGCAACGCTCCTGAGGGCCACAAGCAGCGGAGAGCTTGCGACTCCCCGTGAGGTTTCTGTCCAAGTTCCCTCAGCCCTTGGTAAGGGCAGGTCTGCCCAGGCAGAGTAAGGCCTTGCAGTTGTGGCCCTTTAACTCAACCTCTCCATGAGCAGAGGGTTCAACAGGAACACTTGGCCCATCTCGGAAACGCTGGGGTGCCTGAACCCACCTCCAGCCCCAGCGGAGAGGGGCTGCTGTCACACTCCCGAGATGCCTCCCAGCAGCCCAAGGCTGCTTATGTTTGTATATCATTAGCACAGAGACCCTATGCAGGAGGCTTTCTCTTGTTTTTCGCTATATCCTTTAAGCAACTTTTCAGGTTCTTATGGAAAAAAAAAATCTCCTCAATGCCTTATTGAGTTAATTTGAAATTCCAAAGCTAATGAGGCTTTTTGTCTCCCTCTTAACCTAAGAACTATTGTTACCTCTAAAAAGAAAAGAGATAATCTGCTAAAGAGCTAAAAATACGGAACTCTGTCAGCCTTTTCAGACCTTTACAGAGGAGATGATTGACACACATGCACCTTTAATCTTCACAAAGAAAATGCTGAGGCAGGAGCTCCTGTGCTTTCCCCCCAGCAGTTCTTTCACCGTTGCCTGCTGGTTGTTCTCCCACGGTTAGGAGGAGACCACCACAGCCCAAATAGGTGGTTAATGCTCAGAAGGTGATATTCATGAGGAAGCTGTACAACCACCCAAGGGTGCTTTTGCAATACTGTTTTCAAGAACGAGCTCTGTATATTTTTTTAGTAGGAAAAGCAAGCAGAGAGTGCTTTCAGATAGGAGTGCCAAGAAGTCCATCTATGCGCACTTTGCCCAAATCCCCATAGCTCCAGCACAAACAACTCCTGAAACACAGCTGGATCCAGGGTGTGGAGTAGGTGAGTCGTTGGATGCTTTGAATTGAACAGGACGGTAAAAAAAAAAAAAGTAGACAAGTTAATAGTACCAAAAAGCTCTCCAATTTAGCATAAAGAAGGCTTGAATCGTCACAGTGCAGCGAGCAAAAATGTCCATTTTTCCGAAGCTTATTGGTCAAAACACAATCAAACATTTGCCTCACTTTACTGATAGCAAAGTTGCACTGGGTGTCCACAGCAAGTTCTTGGCAGCGGCAGGGCTATGGGGACCAGGAGCTGCCCCGTGCCACAACTGACTCCAGCTGGCCACAAGAGACCCACTGCAGGACACAGATGAGCCCATCAGATGGTGTCTCTGTGATAAGGTATCACTGAGAGAGACAGAGAAAGGACCAGAGAGAGAAGGAAGGAACAAAACGGAATGAGAAACAGCAGAAGGAACACCAAGGTCAGAGGAGGAGCTCCAGGGTGGAGCACATGTTCCTGAAGGAGACGCAGCCCATAGAGAGCCCACAAAGGAGCAACATATTTCCTGAACCTCTGTATTCTGACCATAACTGACCCACTGCGCCCTGCACCGCTTGGGGAGCAGGTACAGCAGTCTGGAGTGAAAGAGTGAATTTGGGCATGGGACAGAGGAGAGGAGAAGTGTTGTAAATTTTTGTGCCTTACTGACAGATTCTATTTTAATTGTCAATAAATTAAATTAACTTTCTCCAAGTTGTGTCTGTTCTGCCTGCAACAGTAACTGGTAAGTTACCTCCCTGTCTTTATCTTGACCCACGAGGTTTCTCATCGTATTTTCTTGCCTTGCCCCTGCTGAGAAAGAGTTATGAGTGAGCAACTGGGTGGGAGTTTGGCTGTTTGCCAAGGCTAACCCACCACGAAAGTAAACCAGTAACAATGTGTTGAGCATGTGGAAGCACATGGACTTTCTCAGTCTGGACCCTCTGCAAAAAGGATATATTCGGTATCAACCAAAGGAAATACTGGGAAAGGTAAGGGCTATTTCACTGAGTTCTTCTACAGAAGAAAATTCTGATTCCCCAGGAGAAATACCAGTTCCAGCCTTTGATGAGTACTTGGAGGGAGAGGAGGCACCTGCATGCTCCCTGAATCTTCTTGTCTTTCTGCTGTCCATCTTTTAGAAATGACTGGAGAGCAGAGAACAATTGAAGGTTCTCCAGAAATGACATCTTATAGAGGCTCTTTTTGGTTCTAACAATATCCTGTTTACTACAAGTTGTGTTCTTTCCACATGCTTCCAAGTCCTGATTTCATTTCAACTAAACTTCCGAGAGTATGGCAACTTTTCCTAGCTCTAACTAAAATGGGACATTTTGGTCACTTCTCCCAGCAGAAGAAGAATCCTAAACCTTTCTATGCCCAGCTGCATTTTGTTGTTTTTAGTCAAAAATATTCTAAATGTGAACCTGTCCTTCCTGTGTTCTGGGTTCTTTTTATGACACTTGATATGTTCTCTAAATTAAAATCAAGTTTCAGTTTTTCACAGTTGACAAAGATTGTGTGGCTAATGTACGAGTTGAATCATATCAGCTATGACCTCCTGTTTAAATCATACTTCAGGTGGCTTTACTCCATCCATTCACACTCCTTACCTACTCTAACCCGTAGACATTGCTGTGGGCTATCAAAAGCATTGTCCTGGCCTCTCCCAGCATGGCTGTCTGGCATACATGAAGTAGAACAGTTGTAAATGTTTTGAAAGTGTAGGATATTGGTTAATATATAATTATTCCTACTTTCTATCTAATTTCAACATTATTTCTATTTCTATTGTGCTAGCAGAACTGTAATAGAGATTAAATCACTTGCTAAAGTTTCACTTTACTAACGTTGTAACCTGGGCTTTGTAACCAAAAGGAAAAAAAGAATTCTGACTTGCTTCTTGCATGCTTTAGATAAGCTGGGGATGATTTTGGAAAAAACCTCCCATTCCACAGAATGGGAATGCATTTCTCCAAGCCTGTTATTTCTCTCCCAAACCAAACATTTGTTCTCATTATCATACAGGAATCATTCAAATCCCGTTTACCTGAGTCATTCCTGTGGACTTCTCTCCATTAAAGGAAGATTAAATGAGGTGGGCAGGATATGTAGAGTACCCCTACATCGTGGTTATCTAAGCAGGTTAATCTTGAGGCCCCATCAAACATCACACAGTCACGAGTTGTCCTCCAGTTGTGTGGCTACTGACCCTTCCAGGAGCCTGTCCTCTAATCTCAGGGCTGTTGCACACAGATTGACATGTGTCCTGTAGTGTCACCCTCTCCAGCTCTCCTGAGTCTTCTAGCACTTTCTCTGCTGGCCTTCAGCTCCTCTTTAGACCAATTTGCAGGCTGACATCAGAGGAATGCTGTTCTTTCTCTCTCTCTCTCCAACTAATGATTTTTAAAGCCATCCATTTAACTTTGCATTTGACATGAAGGCAAGGAAGTACATTTTAAAAATCCCCTATTGGGTGAGTAATAAAAGCCTTGAGCCATTAAATTCATACACGTTTTTCCTTAGCCTTTGCCAAGTTATGTGCAATAAGACAATTTGACTGTCCTTGACCACACTTGATTGTTGACTATCAGAGTAGCATAAGATATCCCTCAGACAGTCTGATTACATTATACAGTGAGGTTATATTAAATGTGTCCTACATTTTTGGCTGGGACAGTGGCTAACCATAAAAATAGGGGAGCCTTTGATTGTGAGATATTTCCTTTCTCTGTCCTATTTAAGAGTAAAATCTTGTGCAAATTCTTCATAAGATCTCCTGACAGTTCACATTTGTTGTTTTCTTTAGCCTACATTTGTGTGCTCCACGTGTGGGCAAGCCTGCCCCACAGTGACCCACGCTGCCAAACAAACTCTGTTTAAACATCACGCTGCTGGCTCTGTGAAACAGAGTAATTTTAATAGGCTTGCTCAGTGACAAAAATCCATTTCAGATCTTCTCTGGACCAACTCTTTTTCATTTAATCAGTCAATAGAGTGCAAAGGGCTTATATGATGCATCCCCAGGAAAGAAATGCATACTTATACCCTGCTTGATTTTTATTTTTTACATACTGTTATGAAACTAAGCCAACCCAGCTATAACAGAAAGATCTTTCATTTGACATTCATCATTCACATTAATTTGTCATTAACTCACTGGTATTGAGAACAACCACTAGCTCACAAAATAGAGTAAAATTCACCTTAATAACATCTGCAGGAAAATTGTATCCCTGTTGTAACATCTACATTTCTGTTTAACAATGTGACCTAAGCTGTAGAAGACATACATATATTTCTGATTTTTAAAGACAGAAAAACAAAATCATTCTCTCCTGCTGATGAGAAACTCAGTGATTCCTTTTTTTGAGCTACAACCTTCAGGGAATCTTCATTCATAACCAGCAAAAGACAAATAGTGGTAATGCTGAAGATGCACACAGAAATTTTCACAGGCTGAGCCAGGTTCACTCTAGAGTTTTCTGAAGCTGTTCTCTGATAAAGTCCGTCATAGTGGGAATTACGATGTAGAGGAGTTTATGAGGGCAAAAAGTAGCTCTCCCCCTACTCCTGCCACACACACCTCCCTCAAGTCATAATTAGACATATAAAAAGGCCAGGACTTTCTGAAAAGTGGGCAACATCTGCCGAAAAGAGTGTGCCAAGGCAGGAACAGTGTGTAGAGCATATCAGTCCAAGCCATTCCTCCTACAGCCTCTTCCCATGAAAGCTGCAAAGCCATGGCTGCTTAGATGTGACAGGACAGCCGTCTGTTTGCCTTCCCAGATAATCTCCCAGGTAGCCCACCAGGTTTGTTTGGACAAGGAAACTTATTTTACACCTTTCCACACTGACAATGTGACCCACGCTACTGGAATGACTGAAAGTCTTTCTATTGATCTCAGTGTGCACTAATGTGCCTCCTATCTTCACTGACACATCCCTGTTAACACATCTTGCAAGCCCAGTGTTATTTTCATTTTACCAAAGAAGTGAAAGTGAAGTTGAAGGACCTTTGGTCAAGGTCATGGAGACTTTCCTTGCCAGAGCTGGATTTCAGAAGCTTGTGACTCTTCGTCTCATCCTCAGGTAGCAAGATGAAGCTGTTTTCTCATCATCTTTTCTAAAATCAGTGCAACATCAGAAGCAAAAGGTAGCAGGAGACATCTGTAGAGTGACAGCACGCTCTTCAGCAATGCATGCATTGCTAACCTCATTATTAAAAAAAAAAAAAAAATCCTTCTATTTCCATCCATCCCCAAGGTGTCTTCCTTGCTTTCTTGCCTGGCGTTCAAGAATCATTATGGAATTAAATGCAAATAAAATAAATAAGTTTAACAAATTCAGAACAGTTTCTTGGCTATTCACGTTGTTCGGCTGGATGTGATCGGTCATTCACTCCGTAAAGTCTAATTCTGAGAGGCAGTTGCAAAGATAAAGGAGGGTTTTCTGCCCACTGACATCTGACCTTGAAGTTTGGAATTGCTGAGTAGGAGCTGAAACTTGACTGTTCATACATTCTCAATGCCCAAATTACACAGAGAAGAATGGAGGCTGCAGTAAGAGTGGGGTTGAGACAGGCAAATGTTAAGTGTCAAGCACTACACTGAAAGGGCACGCATCTCATAAAATAACACTCTGTTGACGAAGTAGCAGACAACATTCTGTGCATCTGCTCTATTTTTAACATGCACATTTTAAATGAGACTCTACCCGTTTAAGCACTTTTTTTTTTCTCTCAAAGACTCATTATTACCATAATTTGTTCCACAGTAAAATCAAATATTCACTAATGTTTTTCATGTCGGAATGACAGGGGGAATACTATTTTAGCACCACAACAAATTCCATTAAGTACAAGAAGAGTTTAAAGTCTTGTTGTGCATCTCAAGCTCCCGTTTTTAATTACATCTCTTGTATCCTTATTTTCCACCGGGTGTGGGAATCCTTCAGGGCCAAACCCGTCTGGCAAATGCACAAAACTTACTCACAGCCCATGGCTTTATTCGATTAATACAGAATTGTTACATATCGTTGTGGACTGTTTTTCCCTATCTTTTGCTGTTCTTTCTCCCATTAGCATTAAGAAACAGCATTTTCTGTTTTGATTCCTCCTCTAAAGTGTTGTGTACATCCATACACCAGCTTCTCCCCCTCTCCAGCTCCCCAAAACGAAGCTGCTTTTGAACTGTGGGCCCAGCACGCAGAAGTCTGGCGAGATAATTTTTAATTTTATTTCTGTTCCACTGATGATGCATTTATCAGAGCAGAAACATACAAGAAACACCTTTCAGAGATTGTACGATATCACTTTGGATTACAAAATATAAAGAGGGTATTTTGCCTTGCAGAAGGAGAGTGATAAGGCCAGATACAGTAACTACTGAAAGATTGCAGTGCTGCAGAAGCAGTGAAAGTCCTTGCTTTTCTGTAATGGCTTGAATCAGCAATGCCTTTTGTGGCAAAGGCCAAGGTACTTAGCATGCCTTTACATTTAGCCATTCTACCACCCAGCACATCTTCTTTTGAAATTGTGTTTTGAGGATATATTTGAATTTAATAAACTCAGCTCAGTAATTAAAAAAAAAAAAAAAAAAAAAAGAAAGAAAGAAAAACACAACAAAATTAAAAAAAAATAAAACCCAAAACAACAAAACCAGAGAAATAAGACTTTCATCAGTCCTTTAATTACAGTCATCATGTGGCATCTGGTAAATCAGCTTGGCCTTTTCAAGAAGATGGTGTTAATGGCAGAGTGACTAGGTGTTGCACAGCACAGTGCTAATACTCCACTGACCTCAGGACCCAAGGTAAGACAACACAGCATCACTCTGTATCAGAGAGGGATTGCAGTGCCTCAGGAATCACTGCATCATCTTCACTGCATGCAGCAATTACACTCCTGGACGTGCAGGACAACGCAGACTGTAAACACGAGGCACAAGCCAAGCAAGCAATCGTATAGGTTAGCAGGCAGCCAGAAACAGCAAAGTAGCCATGAGCCCTGCCTTGCCTACAGAAGAGCCCTGGAAATCCATTCTTGGTGTGAGCAGAAGGGAAGGCCAGAATATCTATGATGGCAAATACTACCGTGTTGTCTGGGCAAGAAGGATCAACTATTTTATTCTGCTTCTCTCAGGAGCTGTAGCAGCATCACCTTTCAAGCAGTAATCCCTCTGTTGAGGTCAACAGTCTCTGCTTGACTAAAGCATCATATATTTATTTCTCCTTCAGGGAGATATACCCAGGGCTCATCTGGATGACAAAACCACTGATTTTCTTCGTATTTAGCCCAGTGGTTGGTTACTTATTCTCACTGTTTAATAATAAAATTGCATCCAGTTTTCTTATTTGATTTTTTTTTTCTGGATTGAAGCTTCTTGTCTTTGTTCTTGAAAATAAACCCATTTTTAAAGTTGCCTTTCAAAAAGTAGCTTTCACAGTCTAAGAAGCAACGATTTCTTCAGTCAGGTTTTGGCCACATGTTCATCTTTTCACTTCGGTATAGCACAGACACTTCTTTTCCTCTGATCTAACCCTTGTTTCCTGCACACAGGTTGTGCTCACAGCCCTAATGAATTCTGTGTTTGAAACTGTACCAGATGCTTCAAAAGCTGGATGGATTCAGAAGTGTGCTGTGTGGTGGACAAAGCAGCACTGAACAAATTGGTCTTGACTCATCTTGCTTGTTACAGGCTTGAGCTCAGAGTAAAAAAAAAATAGCTTAGGTGCCAGACACAACAGCTCCCAGTCCAGCATCCTGGACGGAGCTCAGGATGTCCAGAATGGAGCCATTAGACTGCTTTAGCTGATCACCGTTCACCACCCATCACAAAAAGGATGCGGTCCTCTTTCTACCAGTGGAGAGATTACTGTAGCCAGTGGGTAGGCCCATTGCTACAGGAGACACAGAATTCTGCTCCTGGAAAGCACTTTCCGGGTCATCTGAGACATTACCTCAGGCGTTGGTGATTTTGTGTGTGTGGGAATTGGAACACGATAGATCATGTCCTTTGTAGGTATTACCTTGATTGAAACACAGGGAAGAAAAAGATTGAGGAAGACCCAAAATATTTGCACTGTAATTATTCATAAATTTATTTTTA
>NW_010122735.1:0-16008 GCF_000699245.1 Pterocles gutturalis
CGAGAGGCAGCCTGGCCGGGATCCCGGGGCTGGGCCTGTCTCTGCTTCCCAGCACAGCAGTTTCTTCTGTAGCTGGTTCGTCAAGCAGGTGGATTGCAGGCTGAGGCTTTCTGTTTGATGGGATCATCTCTCTTGTGCCCTGCTGTGTGTTTTGCTGGTTTAACTGCCTTGGTGAGGTGTGTGAGAAATGGTGTTCCTCTGTGTCATTGCCGCGGCACAACCATTCTTCAAGAGAGGTGTTACACTGGCAAAACCCATCCTGTGGGGAGCAAGAGCAGAACTGCCCCAGGTGGTGTTTTGTTGGTAGAAACTGCTGTGTCTTTCCAATGCAGATCTATTATATGGTGATTGTGCCTAAAAAACAAGGCCTTGTCAGTGTAGGTGAGCTGTGACAGTAGAGGTTTTTTTTCATCTTTTAGCATATGTGTTGTAGTTCATGCGACTATACAAAAACTCTTCATCATGTATGAATCAATGTTCAAACCTGGAAAGACTGACTCTGGGATTGCTACTTTGACTATCCAAGGCCATGGTGAGAGCAAGGTTGGAAAAGAGCAGAAAAGGGTTGAGGGGTTTTTGTTGTGGTTTTTTTTGTTTATTTGTTTGTTTGTTTCTGTGTTCGTAGTTTTGGGTTTTTTTAAACAATCTTGATTTGAGTCAATAAGTAAGGGTATATTTGCTCCTGAAAATGAGCTGGCTTGATGGTATTTGACTGCCTCTGTTTGTGAGCTAACAGGTTATAGAAGTTAAATTAGAATATACCCAGACTTCATATTTAATGGCTTTTGTTCTATGAAGAGAATGACTTGTAATTAACTGGATAATCCTTATTGATTACAAAAGGGACTGTAGTATGCAATAGCTTCAAGATTTTGAAACTTAATACAAGGGAGTTACTTCATCCCAAAACTGTGTACATTTATTAAGAAACAATTAATGATTAGTGGAAGATATGTGAGGCATCCCTGAAAGTGGCTGAGGTATCAGTTAAAAGTACATGAAGTCTTATGGTCCCAGAAGGGCTGTGGATAGAGTCTGGAGTAAAGAAAAAGAAGAGGAGGAGGAGGATCACTTGCATGTTGCAGTCACTAAAAAATAAATGCCCAAATCATTTTCCAGGAAATAATTCTCAAAAAGTGGGCTTTCAGGAGGAAGCCACTGCCCACGGAAGGACAATCAGACTTTTTGCGTTGTTTTTGTGTGTCAAATCTCTTGATGATGCTATGGGAAGGCAAAGAACACGCAAGGTATGGGCAGGTGAATCTGCTGCACAGCTGAGGTGATGTTAATGTCCCCTAATTAGTTTGCTACTTGCGTTTCCTCTTCTTTTTCTCTGGCAAGAGACTATTTTCGTGGAGCAATGTGTGTGGGATTCAAGGGCAGAAGGTTTTTTTCTTCCTTGGGAACTCTGTTAAAGATTGTAAGTGTTCAGTGGAAGAGATAGAAAATGCAGCTGAAGTAGACCTTGTGTCATTTCCAGGAACATTAAATTGAGATGTAGTTGATGATGCTCCTGAAGTAGCTGGGCCTCAAAAGAGAGGCAGTATCACCCTGTCTTAGAAGTGCTGACCCCAGAGTTTGGATTTCTTGCCAGGGAAACAGTGCAGCAAAAGTGTGTTTGTGAAAGTCATCTCTCCCTGAAAGTTATGGTTCTGGGTGTTTGTGCAAGTGCTGTGTTTAATATGTTTTAGTTTCTTTGGACTTAACTCAGATGTAGTTTAATTGTATGTGTTATTTTACCCTCTGAAGAGAAATCAGTGTCTGTGTGCTGCTAGGGAAGTGTGAGAGGAGTAGGAAGAAGCCCAAGACTGACATACCACTTCATGCCTATGCAAAATCAACTATTTGTCTGCTGCCTTATCTCCCTACTCCTAGGAACTACTGTAAAACTGTGATGTTTGGGTTGTGTTGGCTCTCTGAACAACTGTGGTTAGCTGGGAAACAATTTTGAGGTCTCACGTAGTGGCCAAGAATGTAATTACACAGTTCAGGGGTGGTTTATCTTTGCAGGAGACTGCAGCTACCTGCCTGGACGGGCCAGCCAGACTGCAAGAGGATCCTAGAAAGTTGTTTTCTGCAACAGGAGGCTCAGCTGCAAATAGTGCAGGTGGAGTAAGAACCAGAGCTTCTGCTACTGTGCTTTACCTTCTGGTGTTAAGAGGGATTCAGGGTTTGTGCTCTGGCAGTTATTCAGCTTTCACCACAGGTGTCTAAAGGGATCACCCTTCCTTAATAAGCTTGTCTGGGCTTCATGGTCTGTATAAACCAAGGCATCTACCTATGATCTATGGGTGTTTTGACCAAAGCCCCTGTGGTGGAGTGTTTAATGTCTCTGACACTTTTTCTGAATATCAGGGTACATAAAAGCTGCTCTGTGGCTAAATTTTCAGAGAAAAATTAATAAACTGCTGTCATATATCAAAAACCAAAACAATTATTCAGAGCCAGTGACTACAAAATCCCATCTTGAAGAATTTCAGAAGTGAGTCCTAGACCATGTAGACTAAAAGGACTAAAGACTACAAGGTTGAGAAATTACTAAAAGGATTCCTGAGGACATGACCTGAAGCAATACAGAATCTTTTGTGGGCCTCAAATAAAGACAGTATAAGCCTAGAAACTGGATGAGAGTGTCAGTTAGGTTATGAATTGTTTCTCTTTGAGGATCCTTTTGTTTTCTGTACAGCCTAAAATGGATTCCCCTGCTGTGCAAGTTACCACTTATTGCATGGTTATCCAAGATGAACATTTTTTCCATTCAGAAAAATTCCCTTCTGGACCCCATCTTTATGAAAGACTATAAAATGATGTGTGCATTTTCACTTACTGGTCTCCCAAATGTGTCTGGACAATTGCTGAAAGTAGAGAAGAGACATTTTGTATTAAAATAGACCTATAGCAAGCTAAATCTGGTGGGTAACACCTTTCAGTATGATCATCATCTGGTATCTCAAAACCAAACCAACACTTGCAAGAAGTCTTGCTGCTCCGTTAAATTTTGTGGTGGCTTTTCCACTGTGTTAGAGAAACAGCTTCTCTTACCAGTAGCTTGTTGATTCAGACCACAGTTTTTTGACTTGCATGCCCTAGTGCTTCCATTTAGAGCTGGGCATGGAGGTGGGGTTGTCAGAAGTGAGCAAGTCCAAAATAAGTGGAAATCAAATTAACAGCAACAGTCACCTGTAAGTTGCAGTTACCTCATCATGCTGGAGTCTTCTTTGTAAGAGAGGAGGCAGCGTGATTTATAGGTATGTCCCACCCTGTGCTGGTTTTTCATCTAATTCTGATCTTGAACTTGAAAGCTCTCAGTGGACTGGGACTAAATGATTTGCTGCTCCTGTTTGCCTCCCACCAAAAGCTGCAGCTAAAAGCTAGAGGGCAGCTGATGACAGCATTGCTGGGGAGCATGAGGCAGGTGCTCATTCACTCCAGGACCAAGAGAGACCATGTCATTTCCTAACATCTGTCAAAAGGAGAATGGCACCCATCCTAATCGTGCCCCTGCTGGAGGACAGGCTGTCACGTACTGACAGCCTTTCACCTCGGGACAGAGCCGTCAGATTAGCCATAGCTCAGTCTGCTGATAGGACATCAACCTGGGAGCTCTGATGCTGCAGATTTAGAGTCGAGTTTGCTGGTGTGTTCTCCGTAGTTGCTGCATTTCACCTCTGTGATAGATGCACTCAACTCCTTGACCAAACTAGTGGTCGTTTGGTTCAGTCTCCAAAGGAAGCAAAGGCCTTGGCTGTAACTGGGACAAAAAACTTCGCTAGTTCCAACCAGAACTAATTCTCCCCCATGACAACCTCAGATGTGTCTGCTTTCCCGTGAAGCTGTCCCTGTGCCTAGTTTGTATCTCTGTTGGAAGTTGTAGAGGGTGGACGTTGCTATGAAGTGAGGGTGTCTTTATGTAGAGAGTAAAGACATGGTGTTGCTTTGGTATCAGAAAGGCAGTTGGTTTTGGATCCTGCCAAGGTTATGAAAGATAGGGGGGTAACAGGCTAATCTCCCATGTCCATATGCCCATGCACTGGTCGTACGGAGTAGCTGCTGATGTAGGTGCCCAGAATTTATATAGTCAGCAGCTGCGTAATGAACCATTGTTTCACCGTGCCATATTAACTGGCTACATTTTGTACCCGTATTATGCATCTAATCTGCAGTGGTATCTAAGGTTCCTTCAGATACTTGTGTGTGCACATGTGCATCTTTGCAGATATGACAGTAAGACAAGAATTTATTGAGACATTTCTACTGTGCTTTGAAACTATTATGTTAATTAATACATGTTAACTTTGTAATAGCCAACAAACACTCAGTGGTGTCTTGTACATCAAAACGTCAGGATGGGATTTTACGTTACAAACTATGGTTTGGGAAGAGATTAAAAAATACACCTTTCAGAAGTGGTTGGGATAAATGGTGAACATCTTCCATGTTTTAAATTATTTTAAGAACCATATAACTCTGGTACAGATAACAACCTGGATATCACACAAATAAAACCTGTATAAATGAACTTGGAACAGACAGCAGAGTGCTTGCTTTATAAACAGTGTACTGAAGTATGTGCAGTGGAAAGGGAAATTTTTAGAGTGTGTGGCGGCAGAAGCGTGATTAGTGACAACTGAGATGTTGTGTAGGAAAACCTGCCGCGACCAGGAGCCGCTCTGAGAACCCAGCCAAGGGGATGTTACTGTGGGAAGGTGATGGGGGTTTCAGCCGATCTTGCGGGGCACAAGCCAGGACACATTGGCTATGCCTAAACTGCAGTATAAGAGCAGTCTTTCAGGTGGCTGTAAGAAGAGCGCTTCACTGTTTTCTCAGTTTTATAGAATCATAGAATGGCTTGGGTTGGAAGGGATCTTAAAGATCATCTAGTTCCAACCCCCTGCCATGGGCAGGGACACTCTCCACTAGACCAGGTTGCTCAAAGCCTCATCCAGCCTGGCCTTGAACACCTCCAGGGAAGGGGCAAAAAAAATTTCCTTATATACAGCTGCTATGTGGTCTTTGCATGTAGCCACAGTGAGGGTGCTGGCATGGTGGTTGTTGCTGGACACATGGGATCCCAGGTCCGGTGCAGGCTGTGCCTGCTGCAGGCTTTTAATGTAGAGTCTGGTGCTGAGTGTGGCTGTCCGTAACACAGCCTGGAGCTTGGGCATCTTCCTGCCCACTCTGCTACCACAGGTAACCCAGCCTTGTTTCCATGCTTTTACCCCGCTGCAGGTGGAGACCAAGGGTGGTACCACTGAGGTGGGAGATCCAGGCCTGAGGGCTGAGCTCCTGGGGGGTGCTTTTTGGCCCACAGTGTTTCTGAAGCACCAGGAGAAGGTGAGGCACTTCTGCAGCTTGTCCTGCTGGGAAAACTGTAGGGAGGGTAAAAAGGAGGGAGATGAACCAGGGACCTCCTCCAAAAGCTTGGGCTTTAAGTCTCTGTCAGGCTCTGTCTTTAGTGCTTGCTGCCTTTTTCGTTGCTTTGAAAAAGAGCAAGATTAGGAACAGTGCAAAAGTCAGTTTGACAGCAGTGAAGACATCATCTGTCAACTCCACAAAACGGAGGCAGTAAAAATGGCTGAACAAACTCTCCACACCTCTCCTGCTGTAGAAATTGCAGGCCCTAGTCCCTCCCTCCTGAGGGGAGAGTTCAGCGGCCTGCCATGCTGGTGGCACATGGCACTGCTGGTAACTGAGTTTGAACAGCTCTTTCCGTGCTGGTCACTGAAAGCAGCCAGTGACGCCTCTTTCTTCCTCCTCATAGGGTTGGGTTCATGCTGACAGCTTGGAAGTGATTGCTTCTGCAGTTACCTACAGATACTTGGTGTCCAACGCTCGCCTGTTTTACTTTCTAGTTAAAAACAACCACTAAGGCACAGCGGACATGTTTTGCGAGGTGGTGAGCATCCCTTGGTTGCATTAGGGTTCCTCCTGCATGGCGCTGAGCACTAGCGGGGTCCTTTGGACACTCAGCAACCACTCCGAGTTTGCTCCACTGGTTTCAGCATGAGCATAAAGTGTTGGACATTCCATACCACCCTGCCCTGTGGGTCTGTGACTTAATTCTTTCACAGTCCAGCCCCCCTGAGCTCAGGTATGGGATTTTGTTTGCTGTCATTCGTGTGGTAAAGCTTGCAATTCAGTTGTGCAGATATCTGAAAGGCTGCCCAGCAGAAAACGGCACCTCGACTGCTCTTCCAGTCTGCAAGCCACCAGAGACAATTTAATCTAAGGGTGTCTTTTTGGACATAGGTTATAATGCAGTGATGTGTGCTGTCAAACAGTCTGACTTGGATTTTTTCTCCCATTCCGTAACAGATTACCTGTCAATTTTTCTTACTGTTACGTGTTTCCTTTGACAGTTCTGTCAAAGTGACAGAAGGCAAGGCAGGTGACAAGGAGGCAAGAATTCAATTTTGTTTCCCTGTTTAGAAATAAATGCATTATTCCTAGAGCCCAGACTAAAATGAGATACATTTGACATTTCCATATGGAAGGGTGCCCTGGAGACAGATTGCTCCTAACACACACATGCACTTTACAAAGCAAGAATTGTCTGAAAAGAAGGAAACAAAATAAAGATGAAGAATCTGTCAATTACAAGCTCCTGACAAGAACCATTGTTTCTCACTAACAGCTGCAAAATGGACTCTGGAGACCAAATCAGTTAGTGAAGAAAAAATACATAAGAAGGGAATAGAGCAAATGAGGAGAAATGGGGCTGGGTGAGTCCCATCTGTGTGGTAGGGGGGTTCTGCTCCATGGGACCACCTGCTGCTGCTCTTCTGTGTTTTCCTGTTCTTTTCCCAGGCTTGTCTCAGCCAGGGCTGTTTTCAGGCAACTCCATCCTCCCCTGCTTCCTTCCCGTTCCCAGGCTCTGCAGGAGAGATCTCCCATCACAACAAGCGACGTGAAAAGGAGTGAACATTTCTGTGTTCTGAGTCTGTCCCTTCTGCATCTTTATGGTCACTTCCCAGAGGCATGAAAAATGGACCACAGCTCCATGTGGGAGCAGCTTGCCTTAGCCCAGCTTCTCAGTGCGAGGACTGGGTCTGAGGGTATGGATCCTGCAGACCTGTGATAGTGCAATAGGTGTTGAACAGGGATCTCTTGTTTTCATCTAGGTGTGCGTTTTGTGAAAGTCTCGCTGAGAGAAAGAGCCTGTACAAGGTGAGGGGTGAAGGCTGCCTGCCATTTTCTCTCAGCCCCCCTCCATCCTCCTTGGTGGCTGAATGCGGCAGCCTGCTCTCCTGCCTCCCGGGGCTGGGAATGATACCTGACTTGGTGTTAGCAGAACTGAAACCCTGGATTAAGAAAATATTCCCTGTGCTGTGCTCAGCTGCTGCAGGAGAGGGGGAAACTCAGCCTCTCTCCAGATTCCTCTTCTGCGGCTGTGGACAGCCTTTGCTTTCGCAGGGTCAAAACACAGCTTGTCTTTGGGGTGTATTTGTACAGCACAGAGTAAGAGCAGACTCAAATTAGGGAACATGGGCAAAATTTGTTGCATAGGAGCTATGCGTTTGTTGGGCCTTATGCTTCCTTTCACAATCAGTTTAGCTGCAGGCCAGTTCATGCTGATATCCTTGACTTTTGGCAGAAGCAGAAGACAGGCCATTTTTCCCTGATAGAACAGGAGGTAGATACTGAGTCTTGTGGAGCTGGCTTCATGGCACTCAAAAAATTTGTAGTTGTCTGACATCATAGCTGAGTTTCTGAGAGCACTGATGTAGAGGTGACTTGCTTCCACTGTGGCAGCTGTAAAACCCAGTTAGTGGTTGCTGCCTGGGAGGGCAGGGTGTGAGGGTGCCTGAGATCCCACCATCCTTCATGTTCTGCCATGCCACTCCTTGTCACACAGGATATCTTGAAGTTCTGGAAAAAAATAGTTTTATCCTTTTGCTGCCTTTTATCTCCTACTCTTGCCAGGGTGGCTGTCATCTCTGATCCAGCGATTGTACCATTATCCAGAGGGATCTGAGTGCCTTGTGTAGCATCCGTACGCTGGTGGTGGTTCTCTTTCCACTCCAGGTAAATACACCCTCTCATCTTGCTTGCATTTCTGCCACTCTGTACTGGTTTCAGTGGTTTCCAGGTGGTACCTTTCAGGCTGATTTTCTGTTCTGAATATGGGCTCTTTGTTGCTAATGATGGTGCTGTTTGGTGAAGTCCCAGGTTTAGGACACCATTATGGTACATTACATCTGACTTGTACCCAGCTCTGGCTTTGTTTTGGAGACTTTTCAGTAGGCATCACAAGAAAGGTGAGTTCTTAAGGAAATATTTGAGGGATGCTGTGTTGGGTTTGACTGGGATAGAGTTAATTTTCTTCATAGTAGCTAGCATGGGGCTGTGGTTTGGATTTGTGCTGGAAACAGTGTTGATAGGACAGGGATGGAGGAGGTAGAGAATTTGGGAGTAAAGTTGAGCCTGGGAAGAAGGGAGGAGTAGGGGGAAGGTGTTTTAAGATTTGGTTTTATTTCTCATTACCTTACTCTGATTTGATTGGTAATAAGTTAATTTCCCTGAGTTGAGTCTGTTTTGCCTGTGACAGTAATTGGTGAGTGATCTCTCCCTGTCCTTAACTCAACCCATGAGACTTTCTTTGTCTTTTCTATCCCCTGTCCAGCTGAGGAGGGGAGTCATAGAGCAGCTTTGGTGGGCACCTGGTGTCCAGCAAGAGTCAACCCACCACAGTGCCCCAAACCTGAAGGTACATAAAGCAAGGGCTTCTTCCTTCCATATCCTGGGGAAAAGAAAAACCTCCCCATCCCTTCTTAAGGGTTTATCTTTTTTAACACCAACTCATATGGGTTGGTGTTAAAAACTTTAAACAACTCTAACACAAGCTCATACAGGCTGATGGCTGATGGGGACAGGCTGCAGTTGAGGTGTCTGGCTCACCACCATCCCCTGGCAGTCTGGGCGACACCCTTGGCAGAGATACTTGTCACAGACAACTTCTTAAAGGGAAATACATTAATCCATCTGGTGAGTCCTGGCTGGAAGGAAGAAAGGGAAAAGGAGGGAGGGCAGATAGGGTTATCTGTGCTCTGCAGTGATGGGACGAAGATGCCAAATAGAGTCCAAAGGTGGAGACAGAAGCAGCAGTGGCTCCCCTCACAAAAGGGGTGATATGCAGACGGGGTGATCTGAGGGGAAGATGAAGCAAGTGAGATGCAGGGCAGAGCTGTCAGCGCCACTGCGCTCTGTCCTCTCCCTGGGTGTATACCACCCCCACCCTTGGTATGTACTGTTGGACTTCTGCTGTTCCAGGGGGCCTGGGAGCCCCCAGCCACTCTGAAGGGGACTGAGGTGAAGTGTAGAGGAGCCCTGCCCTGGCTGTGGGGGGCCAAGGACAGGAACTCTTGGATGCGCCCATCCCCAGGATGGACGGAGCAGTGGATGTTGCTGCTCAGAGCTGCTGCAGGAGGAGGTTCAGAGCTCATCTCTGTTGGGTACTTCCCAATGCAGACAGCCATTGTCTGGTCTAAGGTTGTCTTTTATAAATGCTTTGGAAGCCTTGGGCTTAGGTGGCATGCTTGGAGATGTGTGTGGACCGTGGAAGCACTGCGTGGCATCAGCCTTGACATTTGGGGTCACCAAAGGGTTCCCACAGTAGGGATGCTGAGCAGAAGACAGCGTTGTGTTTGCTCCCAGTGGTTTGAGGCTCATTGGGGTTCCATCAGTGACATCTAAGCAGGCTCCAGAGATCCTCAACACTTGGCATTTATCTGTTATTGCAAGCCTGTGCCTGCCTTGTCACCAGAGACACTGAGCCCACGTCAGCAATAAACAATATACAACAGCTGGACTTGAGTCTGCAGCATAGTGGAAATGCTGTGCTTTGCCCCATGAGAAAATGTTTTAAGGTCTACTGTTACAAAGTGCCCAAGAGGTTTAATTTCATATCTGCCCTCTCAGCTCCTCAAGTGCAAACCTTGCCCCTCGCTGCAGTGTTTTCCCCCCAGTTTTCTTATGAGCTCCAGGAAACCTCCCCCAAAGCTCGAGTCCAGCATCACAGGTGCCCAGAAGCATATCGTAATGGTAAAGCAGTTTGTAAATATTTCCCTAAAGCAGTGGAAATATACCTCTGGATACTAATTTTAACACAAAGTGGCTTATTGTGGTGAAGGTAAGCCTGTTCCTAAATCAAATAAGAGGTGGCACCCCAGAGATCCAGGGGCTTGTTCCTAATCAGGCTTGACTGATCCAAGGCCAGGGCAATGTTCAGTCAGTTTGGCTAGTTCAGAGATGTTTTGGTTTCACCTGAGCCAATTACCTGGCTCTTTTTATTTTTTTTTTTTAGTTATTATTATTCTAATTGATACATTAAAGAGGAAAACAGACAGCAAAAGCCTTATTTATTTACAGACTGAGGCCAGTGCCAGCCAAGGAGAGAGCCTGCCACAGGAGAGGTTGACACGTGGAGGCTGGGAAGGAGGTGACAGTCCCCTCACCGTGTCCTGATGCTAAAATCCCCCAGAGTGGTAAGCAGGCAAGGACTTGCCCGTGGGCTGCCCAAGGGCCACTCTGTGCATCCCTGAGTAGGTCTGCTGCTGCCCCAAGCTCATGGCAGCATTGTGATTGTTCTCTGGAAGAATCCCAGAAAGCTGGTGCCGCTATGCAGTTTCTGGCAATTGCTTCTTGGAATGGTGGCATTTAGAAACTGATGTTTGAAAGTTTCAGTTCCTTGCAGGAGATGCCCTTGGAAGAATTCTTGTTTGCTTGGTTCACAGGACTTCCAAAGAGACAGGGGAAAGGAAAATAGGATTTGTTTGTCTTTTTGTAATGAAGCACTGTAAAGTTCTTTGTAAATTGTAAAACAATTGGTAAAAAAACAAATGCAGATGCTCTACAAGGACCAGAAGAACCATTTGTTTGTGCTCCAGAAAAAGTTTTAGTTAAAAATGAGTACATCATACCTCTGTATGTCTTTTGCTAAGGGGGAAATAGGCAATAAACCTTGAGATGTCAACTTACGAGGAGTGAAAGATGCATTGACTTCCTCATGAGCATCAACACATGCAGATCAGGCTATGTGATTAAATAGAGGAGAGAAATATTGGTTTTTCCTTCTTTTGCATTCAGTGTAACTAAGTGTTCTCCTAAAAAACAGAGTACCTTGACATGCTTTCTTCTTATCATCCATTCTTTGTGCTTTTCTTTTACAACCCCCCCATTTTCTTTCCTCTCTCTGCCTGGCAAAGTTGCTCTTCACCTCTAGTCCATTTCCCCTCGTATTTTATAGCCTCTACAGAAACTATTTCTGAAGTTGTTCTTTTAAAGATAGCCCGGCTGTACCTGAACACAGGGTTCCTGGCAATGAATAAGACAGTGCTATTTTTTTTTTATTTACATCATCTCTCCTTACACAATCCAGTACCAACCACCAGAGACAGCCTGGTTAATTCTGAGGAAACTCCCCAAACTCCCTCTATTTCCTAAGGATTTGTTCTGGTGGCAACAGAGCAATAACAAAAAGGCACTCCAAGCTCATGAGTGAGGTTTGCTGTGTTTGTTATTCTACTAAGCATGCAAAAGGAATATTTATAACAGGGGTACAAATGACTTTCCCAGAAAACCAGACTATTTCCGTAGAACCTTCTGCTGGGAGCAGAAGACTTCTGCTGCAGTGTCTGAGGCTGAGCAGGAGCAGCCCAAGCCTGAAGCTCCTCCCAGAAACACAGTCACCTCCTGAGCAGCTTGTGAGCACCGAGATGGGGTCCCAGCTGTGAGGGACCCACACAGGGCCCTGCCCTAGACACCCAGCATGCTTAGAGAGCGGAGGGGGGCCAGGGCTCTCTGTCGGAGGTAGCACACCCTGGAAAAGGGGGGTTCAGTGCAGCATCCCACTAGGGCATTTCCCTCCCTCCTCCTGCTCACACCTCATGCTCCTGGTACCTAGGTGATTGCTTTTGTGGAAATTTCTGCCGGGAAAGCTTTTACCTCCCAGTGCAATGTAGTGGTCAGTGATAAAGGCAAAGCCTTTACCAGCAGACCACAGGCATGCAGAAGAGGCTCCGTGGCCACACATCAATCTGACAAAGCATTTTTTTCCCTCTGTCTACATACATTTACAAAGATGACTGTTAAAACTAACTTGTCTAAACAAGCACAAAACACCAGCTGTTCTTTTATTACAATAGAACATTTTAATGACACCCCCCACCCCCCCCCCAGCAAAAGCAACCCAAGCCCTGCAAACAGCTGCTCTCCCTTGGTATGAAGCTGCCAGAAGAAGAAAGCTTCATGTGTGTGCAGTGAGCTAGGTTTTTTTTTTTTTCTGTCTCTATTTTTTTTTTATTCTGTGACTCAGAGATATGGATTATTAAATGGAGAATTGGTAATTTTTTAAAACCTTGAGAAGGCTTAGGTTCAGCTCTGATGTCTTGAGATCTCTGAGCTGGATGTTGAATTCTGTCTCTGCGTGGCAGCAAACACCATTGCAGTAAACTCCAGCGCACAGTAAACACCACTCTTACTTTTTTGATTCACAGTCGTTAATTAACAAAGGTTAACAGATAATCAAGGGCAAGAGCGGACATACCACCAGTGATGCTCCTGTAAGTGCAGTCCTGCTTCATCAGTTCTGGTCCTGATTTATACCACTATAGCCTAGAAGATAGCGTAAAAATGACGGCCCTCCAGAGAAGCCACTACTGCAACTTTTCTAGCTGTTCCTTACAACAAGCCTCCTTCCTAAATCATATAGCTTAAGTTTGTATTTAAAACCCTTGGAGCAAAAATAGAGAGGTGGTTTTTGACTTGCAGTGCAGCATGACACAGCCGTCAGTCCTGGGCGCAGTCCTGCACGATCGGTGATGGGTCTCATTTGTGGCGAGACGGGTTAACTCAGTGTATTATGTGCACGTGCAGTGTGTAATGTGATGCGGTGGAGACATACCGCTAATATTTACCAAATATGGTGGGTCTGTCATGAGGAATAGATATGCCCCCTTCTTCCAAGGATGTTCAAGGTGGTGGACGATTTCTTTTGCATCCATCTCCTTGTAAGACTCTGTCTTGTAAAAGCTTGCTTATAAGAAAACCATTTTAAAATGGCAAAGGCTGCTTGGGAGTTTTACCCGTTACTGCACCCAAGCAGGGCTGCTACCTCAAAGTTCCTCCTCCTTTGAGGTCCTTGATGTTGTGATTTTTAGAAAATACTACAAATTGCACAGAACACAGATGCAATGAACAACATGTAATAAATTGAAACCATGGTTTTACTGGTAATTTACTCCACCTTTTCCTATTGAGTTGTCTTTCACGATTTACACATCATTCTCACTACTCTGTGGTCCCTGCTTGCTCTGTTAACAAAAATACAACTACTCAAAATACAAACGGTTACAAAATACCACGTCTTGACAAATATCCATTCTTTCGTGACTCTTCTGGGAAAAGGAAGTTCCCTTCCTGTGCAGAGAACGCCTGGAAAAGTGTGGGCTGCAGTCTCAGGGCTGCTGGTGTACGTTTGTCTTGTGCTAGCACTGGTCTCTGTGTAGCTGCCAGTGCCTTTCATTACTGTGAAAGCCCCTTCTGCAGCTCTGTGTGGCAACAGCAGCTTGTAGGCTGCTTCTTTGTACTTCTTTGAAATGAGGTTGTAGAGGATAGCACTGATGGATCAGATGAAGAAGCTGCAGAGCAAATGTATTAAAGTACTGGCAGAACAGCATCATCCTGCTGTCCTGGGTGTTTACAAATACGATTCTGCCAATGTAGAAAGGCAATCAGCAAATTGCAAAGGCCAGAACCACCACAGCTGTAAGACAAAATAACACATGTAGTAGTTACGGAGGGAGTTACCTTTTCAACCATCCAGTAAACTAAGTTTTATGTGGCTGATTCTGCAGGTTCTTCTAACCAGTACAAATGATGTATAGAAATTATGGCATTCCATTGTTGGAAGCCCATGAAAATGGGAATAGCATCAAGTCTTTGGATTGAAAGGTAACTGGTAAAATCTTCAGCTCAACTCTGAGATGATTTTGCTGAGAAAAATGCAAACTACCAGTGGTGTAACATCCGTATAGTAACACCAGGCACAAGAAAGATTCTCCTTGACGTCTGTAATGCCATGTATGTGATATGAAAATGAAAGTCAGCTTAAGAAGTGTTTTTGTGGAAGCACACAGCAGCTCCATTCACTACAGAGCTGTTCTTTAACATGTCTACATGAAAAAGACCGTAGCGTAAGGGCTGAACATCAGTCACCCAAGCTCCCACTGAATTCGCACTATTTTAATGGGATGGTTGCTAAGGTAAAGACATAGTGGAGTTGGTCTATTGACTTTTTTTCCACTGAAGCTCCTACACATATCCCCAATTACTGCTGGTGGCAGATATTTGACTAGATGGATCTCTAGCCTGAATCACTCCAGCTGTTCTCATGGTCTTGTCACATTTTAGCACAATACAAACCAACACAAAACAAGAGTTGCCACTCTTGCAATGGCAACACAGCAGGAGCAGATGAGGAACAATTAAATAAGCATATTACGGTATCCATATTTTTAATTATTTTTGTTTATAAATGCACATAAGTAAAACAAATTTTTCAGAGTTTAAAAAAAGTCATATAGCCAAAGCAAGTTTATATCTGAAAAACATCAGAGGTGTAGTGCTTCTGGCTCTTTGAGATAAGGGGGAATTGGTCTGGTTTAGTGGGTTTTGAGGAGATTGTGGACAGGTGTTTCTGTTGGAAAACCTTGTGCCTACTCTAACGTAAATACCTTCCTCAGGTAAGTTAGCAAAATGTACTCTCTTGGGCTTATTAGTCTTTCCTTCGTGCTACGCTGTTTCCATCCAGCTGATGACATCCTTGGCAAAAGAAGTCTCCCATGTAGCATGTAAAAACTTTTGCTAAAAGTAGAAAAAAAAATAACCAGGGCATTTTGTTTTATGTTAATTAATCAATGGCTGGATTTATTTTTTCTTTTGATTTCTTTTCCTTTTTTCCCCCTTCAGATCATATACTATTTACAAACTTTAAAGCCCCAAGGGCACACTGCAATCTCAAACTTTGCAGAGCCTGATGCTAGCTTAATGAATTCATGACTAAGAAAATGAACTAAAAATTAACAGCATCCTATATTAGCAGGAAGTGCTTCGCTATTATGTCATTTGTCTGCAAATGGCTCGTAAGGGTTAAGCTGCTCTTTATCAGCCTGCTTGAGCTACCAGCGGATTTACTCCTAGGAAATCTATGAACGACTGCTAAGAAAATCAAACTTGTTTTTTCAGAGGTAAAAATTTGGTACCGAGTGTTGCTGCGCACTGGAAGAGATTACTGGTGTTACCACATCTTTTCTGAAATTGCAGACTACCTTGTACTTGGTTCTGCCTGGTAAAATTCAGAAAAAGGGGAATTTCTACAGCAGGCAGCAAAGCTGCTGGATGTGCAGTGCTACACCAGGTGAAGCCTCGGCTGTGAGGGAGTGAAATCCCTGCCACAGCAGTCCCTGGGAGCACTGGAGAGCTCGGCAGCATGGCTGGGATGTTCCCCTGCGCTATCCCTGCCCTGCATGGGAGCTGCGGGTGCTTCAGCCCCAGTCCTAGCCCCCGCCATGGCCCCCCAGCCCCAGCTGGGATGGAGGAGGGACTCACCCGTGATCTTGACAGCCTGGCAGTGCCCCTTCTCCCAGAGGACTGCGCTGGGGCCCCGCAGGTGGGTGTTGCTCCGCCACAGCTCCCAGATGATGAAGCCATAGAGGATGTTGAGGCAGGTGATGGGCAGGACAAAGTAGGAGGTGGTGACCCAGAACATGGTGGCCAGCAGGCTGGACTACACAGCCTGCAGGGTGGGCTCGCACTAGCAGCTGAGGTTGGTGTGGTTGAAGGAGGAAGAAGGAGGGGCTGGCAGAGAGGAAGGTGAAGGCCCAGAGGACACCGATGACGGCTTTCACCCAGCGCTTGGTGATGACCACCTTGGCTGTGAGGGGGAAGCAGACGGCGAGGCAGCGCTCCAGAGTGAGGGCAGTGATGTGGAGGATGGGGCAGCAGGTGCAG
>NW_010122735.1:16054-34643 GCF_000699245.1 Pterocles gutturalis
CCCTCCCCCAAGACCCAGGGCCGGCAGTGCCAGAGGTTGAAGGGTCCGCCCGGCTCCCACCGGTAGCGCCCACCCTGCCTGAGGGGAGAGGGGCACCTGCGGTCCCCTGCCCGCCTGCCTCAGGACAAGGCCGGCAGCAGCGCCGGGACAGAAACCACAGTTCAGTGGTGGCCCTACATGCCAACAGGACAGACGAACCACCACAAAAAAGAATGATACTTTTATTTTCCACAGATTTTTAAAGATACTTTGCTACATAGTTTATGTATTTTCTATCAGACTATACAGGTTCATCTTCATGGAGCCTGATGTTGTACAATTGTAAAGTGATATGTTTGGTAGTGTATCTATAGCGTTTTAAAAAGTTTAGAGTTTTTATTTTTTTTTTCCCTATTATTTATTTTTGGAATGTACAGTATATGAGGTAAAATTAAGATTACATTAAAAACTGTCTTCAATGCAGTAATACGCACTGAGGCTAAAATGGCAAATACACTATTAAATGACTATCAAAAATAGGAGCTCATTTGAATTTTACTATGAAAAACATAGGTCACTGCAGATTAACTGTAGTAACAAATCTTACCATTTTAGACATTCAACCGTAAGAAATCTCTGGGCTGTTACACGCAACCTCATTTGCACTGCCAAACATGGCACTTTTAAGAAGGTTCTAGAAAACATCAGTTATCGCGGTATCCTGTGGGAAGGTATCAGCCTATACGTACAAATGACAAATTCGAAATAAAATGTAAACATACAGTACATTTTAAAGACAGATCGTTCTTGCCACGTGGAGGCCAAGTTCTTCGCCATTAAAAAAAAACAAACCAAAACCGAAACTCAGCAACATTATTCTACAGCACAGATCATTGGACGTATAAACAATTACAATACATGCCCATTCTAATATAAGAGAAATTCTTCAGAGATCTTCAAAGCACAAGACAGAGGTTCCTTTTTTTTATTAAGACTGACAGAAGTGTTTAATACCATTAAAAATGCTAAACTGAACACAACTAGAAGTCATTAATGATCCACTATCTTGTAACTCAAATAAATTAAAAATAGCTAATTACAACGTGTATAACAAATAACATAAGTGTGATGAGACAAGGATTTTTTTTGTGTTTTTAAAAGATAGTTTCACTACAAGCTTTGTGTCACTGGCAATCATTGACATCTAGCAAGATGTTCAATGGGATATTTGATAAAATTCAGTCTGGTCATTCAAGAACTCACAAATGCAAGCTCACAAAACATTGATGAGTTATGCAATTGCAAAGTGCTCTAATGCAACATTAACTACATGCATTCAACAATTTGGTACAGTGTCCAAAGAGACATTACATTAAACATTAGGATCTCAAGAAAAAAGCAGCTTTAAGTTTTCTGGTGCAAATTACTACACTTCGTCTTCTGATTTGGTGCCCCAAAGAAAGAAAGGAAGGAAGAAAGAAAACAAAACAAAACAAAATGGCAGTGCTTGATTCTGGTGGATATGGCAAGTAAATGTTGGGGAAACAGCAAAAATTCAATAATGAATTTTATCTCAAAAATCTATTAACTAGCCAAAATCAGAGGGCACAGACATCTGTATAAACTGCATCCGACCAAAGGTCAACTTCAGAAATGTGTTTTTTAATTTAAATAATAAGTCTACTAAGTTCTTTCACACTCTCCCTTCAATATTCATAAGGAGTAAAAGAGGCATTTTTGTAAGTAAACATCAAATCCTGGGGGCAAGATAAACCACTTGTGCCATCCCTTTGTAGTCTTTCGAAAACATCTACTTGCAGTGAAGAACTCCACATTTATCAGATAAGAAGCTTCCTTCATGCATACTCTTCCATCCAGTTCATTATTTGCTGCCTGAGAAAAGCCCCTTCTGTTTTTCAGCATAAATCCTGCTTCCCAAATAATTAAGACAAATGAGGAGGTAGAAATACAGCGCTAAATTGCTTTCACAGCATCAGATTAATATTGTATACAGCACAAGTTTGTTAGTGTAAGTTTTAAATGCGATCTACACATTCTTCCCTGTTATGGTAGCAACCCTTAAAAGTGTGGGCCAGGAAACCATTTTTTATGCTCATGTTTACTGGTCAAACCCTTTTCATGAAACACTGCTTGCCTGCCCCATAGAGAGTTTGTACTGCAAGAAGGCATATTACAGAAAAGATTGTATTTCTGTGGCTTGCATTCTAGTAACGTGTGTCAGCCTATACCTACCAGTAAGCATCATAAAGTGGCTGAAAAGGTTTGCATCAGTCCCAATGCCGGTGCTAAATGCCTGGTTTTGTAAAAGCAAGAGAACAGAATTACTTTTAGATTATGAGAAAGTAAAATGTAATGGGCAGCATTCTAAAATAAATCTTTTTTTCTTCACTTTATTACAAAGTACTGAATTATAACAGCAATCAGAATGGAAAAGATAGCAAAAAGTGCAAGGATGACAGCAGCACACACTTGGTCGCTCTGTGACCATTGTGTCCTTGTGGTTTGCACACTGTCCTTGTTGGTGCTTGCCGGTGGTTCAGTCCTCTGAGAGATGAATAGCACTGGTGTGCTGTAGGGGCCAATCAGGTCCTGATGACTGACTGTCTCTTGGCACTGTCGGATGGCACATGCGCGGAAACGATATTCGCAGTTCGGCTGCAGGCCTGTGTATCGGAACGACCAGTCCGGACCCTTATAAATCTGTCAATAAAGAAAAAAAAAAAAGATACATCAAGTAAAAATGCTCTACATACACACACGCATATATATATTTGAGTATGCGTTTTTTTATTGTGAAGATAAGTAAAAAGTATGACTCCTCACCAGTGTTTTCACCCATGCAAAGAAAAATGGACAAAAGGTTCACAAATGCAATTTAAACGCCAGATAAAGTCTCCAGTCCTTTTGGTAAAACAGCAAAAGAACAAGTGCTTTTACACCATGATGAGTTGTCCTGATTTCAATTTTGGAATAGAGTTAATTTTTCTTCCTAGTAGCTGGTATAGTGCTGTGTTTTGTATTTAATATTAAAATAATGTTGATAACACACAGATGTTTTAGTTGTTGCTAAGTAGTGCTTACTCAAGGACTTTCTAGCTTCCCATGCCCTGCCAGCGAGGAGGTGCACAAGAAGCTGGGAGGGAGCACAGCCAGGACAGCTGTCCCAAACTGGCCACAGGGATATTCCATACCATAAGACATCATGCTCAGTATGTAAACTGCGGGGAGTTGGCTGGGAAGCTGCGATTGCTGCTTGAGACTGGCAGGGTGTTGGTCAGCGGGTGGTGAGCAACTGCATTGTGCGTCACTCGGTTTGTATATTCTTTTATTATTATTTCTCCCTTTGCTGTCCTATTAAACTGTCTTTATCTCAACCCATGAGCTTTCTCACTTTTGTTCTTCTGATTTGCCTCCCCTGTGGGGAGCAGTGAGTGAGTGGCTGTGTGGTGCTTTTGCTGGCTGGGGTTAAACCACAACACGAGTACACGCCAAATAAACTGTCAGAAGCCCCTATGTTAATAGGGACCTATGTTTTAGTGACCACTTACAACATAAATACTATACCATGGGATGTAATATACATTATCCAATCACAGGATTTGAGGTAATTTAACTCTGTATCAAGCTTCTACATTCAGTCTAATCCAATCCAACATACTTTGTTGTAGTTAAGATACTGTGTGTTTAAAATATTATAATTTATCGCAGTAAACATTGTATCAGGAAAGTCGCAAGGAGACCTCTCTAATTCTTAATTTAATCAGATCCCAAGACACAGATGACTTCTTAGGCTGTTCTCCAAGGGTCTCTCAGTTGGCGGGTTAACGTGAAATCTAAATGCTGGTTTCTCAAATTACTTAATTTGCAGCTATGTAAAGGTCTTGTAAAAGCCACAGAAATCATAGATGGGTGCAATGTTGTGTTTGTAGGTGTATCAATAGGAACTGAGCTATTATGTGGGTAGCACAGTCCAATTTGATTTCTCTCTTTAAACCCCTTCACCTCCCCCTACCTGTCACCTGGATTTGCTTTATTTAACCAGTATCAGGATATAGAAGTATCATGTCATGCAGAAGTTTTCCATACAGTTATCATACTGTTAAACAGTATTTCACAAATGCAAGCTACCAACCACTCAATGAAAGAAGCAGGCAATCTCTTCTGATTCTGTTGTTTGAAGAGCTGTTGCTGTGCCTGTGGTAGCTACTCATGGACTCAGAAATCCCTCTGACAAATTCTTTTGGAATTTACAACCTGGTGACTTTTCTTTCTCTCAATAAATTGTTCCCACACTGAGACAGGGTAGGTCACTGGAAGTGCAGCTTCCTCAAAATTCTGCTGATATGCATCATGCATTTGGTAGTGAGCAAACAGGCCACAGACACACATCCTACTCCAGCTACAGCTATGCCAGCTGCCAAGGGTTACTGTCCTCAGCTGCTTGTCCCCAGTGCTTTGCCAAGAAGTTGCCTGCCCCTCAAGTTTGTTTTATACAGTTGCTTCCTAACCCCTTTAAGAGCTTGACTGATGTATATAGCTCAAACGCCGCATTACAAACTTATTTTGTCTGAAGCACATAGGGAGCAACGACATGAGCAACTCAGCTGATGGATAAGGGAGAAGGAGAGGAGAGTGAAGTTTTGGCAGGAAAATGGGAGTAAACAGCTTGGAGTGGCCTTCCAGGCAGTTTATTTTTTGTCCATGTCAAAGAAAATTGTCACCATCATGTCTAAGTATCTTAAAGGCTGTTTCCATGGTGTGTACTTCTTGACTATTGCAATTTTAATTTCTGCAAACTAGTCTTCTCATTTTATTTGAATTTACTGTGTTAAACTGTTGTGGAGAGGCAAAAGGAATTATCCACTTCAGTCTACTTTGTTATTTCCAGGCTTAAAGTGTAACCTTTATTTTCTTGTCTTAATTTGGCAATGGACATTGCTAATCAAAGCACGACTTGACCCTATGTGCAGAAGCAACACTGACCACGCCTTACTTACATACTTAATATTACATTTATGATTTTAAAGTTAAAATAAAGAATATTCACAGGGTAGGGTAACAAACACCTTGGATTATGGTTCATCTTTTACTGAAAAATTTAACAAATGGACATAACAAACATAATACTACACTAGGAGTTATGAATTATTAAAATATTAAGGCCTATAATCTACTAAAGCACAGGCAAAACTATTTAATATTGACCTATAACAAAATTATAATATATCAGAATTAATTGTTTCCTTGCTGGAAGGAAACCTGCTTGCTTGATAGTGTGAAGCAGAGTTTCCAAGCCTAATTTCATGTCAATTATCAAGCAGTTCATAGGGAACCAAAATTAGCACTACACATCCCTCTTTTAAATGCAGACTAATTTGTAGCCTGGCATTTCAAACTCCATCTCTGAATAATCAAACCCGAAATTAGAACATACTCTCAACTGCTTGACCTTTGTAGTTACAGCATGTCCTACTACTGCAATGGTTCTATGGTAAAAAACTAGTCACTGAATTATATAAAAAAAGTTTCCGTACACCTGAGTGTCTACACTGTGTAAGTATGAGGTCTTTCCTATCTGCAGTTCTCTGTACAGAGTATGACTCTGACAACATCAAAGCTTTTATAAAATTGTTTACTGCCTTCAAACAGCTCTTAGTGCAAAGAGAACCCTTTTTTTCTTTTTCTCCTAAGTCTCAATTCTGTACCATTGGGTGGATGTTTTCTTTCTGTCAGTTCTTCCCATTAGTGGACAATTTCCTCACCACTTGAGGTGTCCAATTGTATTTAGTAAACATCAGTGTAACCCAGAGAGGCTGCAGCTTACTGAAGTATTTGTATTACTTAAATCTCTTTTCTCTGTGACAATGGTTTTAGGAGATACTACCTGATATTATTTAGTAACAAAAAGTTATCATGGTGACTGGAACACAATAATCTTTAATCTAAACTAGTTATCACAAATAGTAATTGAAGAAAAATACGATACCTTAAACACAACATACCTGTTTGAACTCCGAGTCTTTTCCCACCATGACCTGAAGACAGTAGATAATTGGATCACCCTTCATGGGCTGCAGAACCTCCCACGTGATTTCACAAGTGTGATCGTTTACTCTCTCTATCCTCGGTGCTGAAGGAAGAAAACATGAAAGTGACAACTAGCTCTGCTTTCCCCATCACTTAACATTACATTCTAATGCCTTGTAAAATTCTGTATTCTATCTGCAATTTTGTCTCGGAGAAGCAAGAGATTCAGGTTCAAATATATTCTTCCTACAATGTTTTCTGGAACAACAACTAACAATTCACATAGGTCTCTATTGCTAGTTTAGTATCATGCAAGAGAAAGCAAGTAAAATTTGGTGACTGCAAGTGTGCATTATATTGCAAAAAAAAAAAAAAAAAAGCTGCTATGCTTATAATTATTTTAAGCATGCTAGGAAGAATTTTCACCTCAAATTACTGTAACAGCCTGGTCACTCTCTCCCAGTAAGCAAGCATTCTGGGTACAAACCTTATGTCAAAGAATGCATAAACCCTAAGTCTCCCATTTTTGGAGCAAAAATTTTAGGCTTTAGGCAACTACATAAAAGCAGCATGCCCTTACTATCGCTATCTGCACTTAGAAAAGGGCTTAGCATTCTAAATACCCCAAATACAACACAATACCTAAAACCCCTTGCCATTTCCCCATCCCCTAAATGAAAAAAGCAGCACTTTCACCTTTCAAGGCAGCTGGAACAGATTTAGGAGTAGTGAAAACATATTCTTGGGAAAGGGGACCTTCACCAGCTTCATTACATGCCTGAATACAAAATTTGTATGATGTTGACTCACTGAGTCTTTGTACTTTGTATGTATGACATGGTCCTCTGTATAAGGATACAAACCTGAAAAGGGAAAGATCAGCTTATTTTAAACACAGAAAAGGAATTCTGAAGTAGCTACAGTATTGTCTTGAAATCTATTCCCATAATTTCCCAGAATCAAATGAGAAGCCCAGAAGTATTTATTTCAGAGTTAAACAGTGTCCTGGCATTACTATAAAGCAATGAGCTCTTTTTCCAGGGCCAAGTTTTTATGTCTCGTGTCTTTGTAATAAAATCTCTTTTACACAAAGAGTACTACAGACTGTCTCTTGGCAAAAATTATTCTAAGCATTTTCAGAAACCCTTCTGCACTTGAAACAATGGGAAAGGATAGAAGTTCTTTCTCTTAGTGAGCTGCATACACTGCTTTTCGTTTTGGCCATCTACTCCCCCAACATCTTTAGCTTTTCAAAATTAGGTAATTAGATTTTAACTTTTTGCTCCTTTGCAATTATCCCTTACTACACCTAAGAAAGGGTCATGGATCCAAGTGCTCTTGTACATCACTGTCAGAGATGGGTGACTGATGAAGCTCACTCAGATCTGCATGAGGCCAGAGTCACACTTGTAGCGCACACCAAGTCCCATTCTGAGAGCTTTGTAGACTGGCCGCTCTCCCTCATATTACAAATCTTACATGCACTGATCTTGGCTGCTCTCATTTAATTTTCAGTTTTGGTATCCCCAGGACACAGCACAAGTCTATCTCTTTCTGCAGGGGTTATCATCTACTTTGATTTTTTCTTTTCTTTTAAATTTAAAACAGATGGTACCTGCACATGACCAAATCTGGCAATTAATTTCTTTCCAGTTAAGAGTCTTAATTCCTTTTCCTCCTTACAGCAGAGCAATTTCACCCAGCAGATCTATTTTGTCTCACTTCCAAGCTAAAGCTACTCTGAGATTCAAACATGGTACACAGTGTAGCCATACTGTTCATTTTACCATTTAAGCAAGGGTACTTGCTGAACCATCTCAGCTTACATTCCAATTTTATCATGAGAGAAGGGATCCCTTAAAATAACATTTGTACTGTATTAATTTATTTTCCACTAAAAATAATTGCATATGAAGACAAAGAATTCATCCCTTCCCATATCAAGCATATAAAATCCTCACGACTGATTAGACTTGATACTTTGACAAAAATACTTATACAGACATGAGAGAGAAAAAGTGTGCTGGTACAAAACATTTCATTAAACTCTTCATATTGAACTGTAAATAAAAAACTATAAAGCTTTTAATCTTGTCTTTGCAGCATGGAACCCTAAAGACCTTCTTGCCTTGACAGATGAGATGACCTCCTATGTCTGTTGTAGATTCAGCAAAGTACACGGAATTTTTGCCCTTTGCTGCCACCTCCCAAGCGTCAGACCACAGTGATATGGGGCAGGTTAAAGTGATGCCAAAACCAACCTTCCATTCTTATCCTCCATTTGAAGGTGGTACTGAATGGAGTCAGTTAATGCTTTTGCAGTTCCCTCTCCCCACTTCAGCTTGAGAGTCTGAGAACTGTATGCAGCACATTCCAGGCGAGGTGGATCCGGAGGGAGAGGCTTTGTTTTCAGTTTTATGGTGTGGCTGAAAGGACCTGCTCCGAGACTGTTTAGGGCTTGAATTCGTACTCTAGTGTTTGAAAAAAAGAGCAAATAAATTAATTTGAAATTAGATTCTAAAAAATAACCCGTAATTTCAACCATTCACATTCAAGAGAGAATAATGGTACCAAATAGGTGGTACTTTCTGCAATGAAGACTTATCAATATTATATCTTGATAGACTGTCATGAATAAGCAGGAGTGTCACTTTCCTTGCCACATTTTAAGAAGCTGGATTGATTGAAAATAAAAATACATTAGCATATTTGCATCATTCACATTAGGGAAAAGATGCAAAAGCTCTATCAGCTACTTCAAGAGCAGTCCATCTTCCTGACCCTGCAGGCCTTGTAGCAAAATTTTTGATAGCCACAGTGGAGCGATAAGGGAAGGGAAAAGAACCCCATTCCCCCAAAAGAGGGATCTTTGGCTATTATATCAGCTGAGTTCAAGGATGAATACAGGGAAGCTTTACGGGCTTTTTGGAACAGATACAACTGATGTGAAAATAAAGTGATGGTGCCCAGCTACCTCTCTTGCTGTTTCATGGGTAACACATCTCTAGGTACCTGCAAACACAAGCCATCTTGGGCCTGCTTGGCAAGGGAGAGTGGGAAACCAGCAAAGGACACATGGCTGTGGGGTTTGTAAACTTGAAATTCAGGGATAATTTTTTTTTTTTTTTGATACTACATGGAAAACAATGCTGGCATTAGGTTTACAAGTAAGAATTAAAAGAATTAGCCAAGAAATTTATTTCTAAAAAGGAAAAAACAGAAAACAGAAATCTGAGGCTCTTTACACACCTCACAGGTAGCCACAGAGAGCAAAGTGTGTCTAATCTAATTTTGCAGACTAACATTTACTTGTCTAAAATAGTATCTAGGTAACTGAAAAACGTAATCACAATAATTAAATTCTGAAACAATCAACCACACAATTTCAAAATATTGAAAGACAAATGTGTGTGCAGGCTTATGAATAAGTATTTCTCCTTCACTACAGTAATATTTAACATTATGCTAATTTATTATAGCACAGAACTAAGGTTAATATACACAATTTTTTTATTTGCAGAAGGAGTTGACAGCGTATTCTATAAAAGCACTTTTGTGGGTAGAAGTACAGAAGTATCTCTGCAATAGAAGCTTCTCTTTTTTTCAGTTTGTTGACACAGAGGGAAACAGCTCTTCAAACTGCCAGCATTATTACGAAATACTTATAAGGCACAGACATTGTAATCTTGCATACAGCATTAAAAAAGTAAAAACAAATTTTTAAGAATTCAGAAAACTGCATAGCCAGATGCTATCCTAAGTGTACTGAAATCAGTGTGGGCTTAAATTCTGACTTTAGGGGGACTGACATTCCTCTTTAACACTGAGGATATGTTTTGTAACAGGACTGTAGAGTGCCTCCAGGCAGAATTACTGATTTTTACATTTCTGTTTTTCATTAACCCTTAAGCCAAATTTAAGGGATGATTTTAGTAACTAAGATTCTTCTAAAGAGATTTAAAATTGATCGACAGATTTTCAAACCGATATTCTTCATGCTGACTGCCACCCAAACACTTGCTATTTCTGCAGAAAAGGCATTGCAAGTTGTGATGAGCTGTCATTAGATTAGACAAACCAGTCAATAAAGACTGGACATAGTCCTTCCTTTGATGTATTTTATCTTCTCCAACAGATTAGAGGCCATCTATCTATGAAGCAACCAGTCCAGTACACAGTTATGAATCTGAAACTGTAACCTGAATTCAGTTAAGCTGACACATTACACAGTCCCATTCAACATTCAACAGATCTGCAGCAATAAACATACTAAAATAAATTGTTCTTGAAAGAAAATAAGATTATCATTACAAAGCTTCCTTTTCCTCCGTAGCTATGTACTAATACTTCTCCGAGAGTCATGCAGAGAACAAAGAAATATAAGGAAACAAACAAATAAAGAATCTGCTCCTGTGGAAGAAACAGGAGGCTGTCAAGTAACTGTGCATGGCAATACCTGTAGGTAGTATCTGGCTGTAGGCCATCTATAAAATAGCTGAGAACCTTCCCAACAGTTATCGGCTGCTTGTCTCCAAAGTCTATGCTGTAGCCAAGGATTTCAGATCCATGGTCACAAGGTTTTTCCCAGCTTATAGCAAGGCATGTGGAAGGAGAATAGTGTGGACTTTCAACTTCATCTTCACTTAGTCCCCGAAGACAAGTCACAACTGCAGGTACAGAGGCTGGAGTCATACATGCCACTACTTCACTGAAAGGGCCTGCACCTGCAACATTCACTGCCTGCAAAAGCAAAGCAGACCATGTTTTTACTGCAGGGTCAATTCCCGCTTCCAGATTTCACTAACAATAGTTTTAACGTCTTTACCTGAACTCTGCAATAGTATATAGTGGCAGGCAAAAGCCCTTTCATTTCACAGTTGAGCCCAGGCCCACAATAGGAGATCTGCATGCATCCTTCCACACCACCCCACTCCAGTCGATACTCTGTGACATCAGCTCCATTACTCACTGGAACCTTTAAAATGAATACAAATAGAAGTTAAATTCACTAACAGAAAAAAATTCAGCCAAACTCACCACATCTATATTGTTATTTTCACAGGAACATTATCCTCCCATTTCTTTGCTGATTTTTAGTTTAGTACACTACAAATAAATCAGAATGCACTACTGCTCTTGGGTCACCTATACTTTAAAAACATTATTTACTGCTGCAGAGATTACTCCATACAAAGTAATTGTGATTTCAGTTGCTTAAATACAGAGACCATTTAGCCTTTTTTTCCTGTACTGTTCTGTAACTCAGATACTTCACTCTCAAGCCACTGAAAAGCTGTGTTTAAACAGTATTCCCAGATAGAATCTTCCTTTTACAAGCTTAATTTTTATCTATTGCATTTTTTTAATCAGATATCAAAATACGGGTTTGTAGGAAGTCTGTGAAGCTTTTGCTACATTATTAGTGATGTAATTATATACAATTAAATCAGCTTATAAAAACAGCAAATGCATAATAATCTATTGTATTATGTGGATACATCTGCTCTGAGGAAAGATAACTACATTAAAGAAAAATTTTAAGAGCAGCCTGCATCACTCAGAAACGCAGTGCAGCAGTTGTGGCAAAACTCTTCAGCAAAAGAAGAAAGTAAGATCTCAAGTACTTGCAGGCTGCCAACTTACAGCTGTCAGACGAATTACTTTAAGGTTTTACCCACCAAGTACTGAATAATCAGGCAAGTATGTTTAAAAATGTGATTAAAATACACTTAATATTTTAAAGTTTAACTTAAAAAATGTAGAAGACAATCATGTTATGAGAGGTGTAATGCGGCATTCTTACCTCCCACGACACCTGAGCACATGCAGCCGACCTGCATGCCACTTGAGGGGGCTTGCACTGATCTGGTGGTCCAGGTGCTGTAGTTATTTCACATTTTTCCGAATAAGGTCCAAACTATTTAAAAAGAAAGTTGATACAACTAATTTGTAAAAATAAAATTACTACTTTTTAAGTAACAGTTGACCATAGTAGGGACATATAATGGCAGCCTGAAACTTTGTATTACTTGCTTCTAAAACAAATCTTCGCGGACTGTGGATTCAGGATTTATTTCAGTATCTCACTATTCTCCAGAATATCTGCAAGGCTCTTCTTCTCTACAGCAAATGCAATCAGAATAAATTTTACACTTCAAACTCTCTGGCAAAACAGGGAAGTGCTATCCAAAACCTTGAAGTGACATGATGGCTGCACTGTAACAGAACACAATTTGTAACTGCCTGTTTCTATCTATCTAAAAGAAAGGATTAAGAAAATGCTTCAGCTATAAACCACTCTTTGCAGGAGGCAAATAAAAAGTTAGGTCAGTGCTTTAAAGCCTTGAGCTGCAGACCACTCCACAAACAGTGCCAACTGGTCATGATAGTTTTTATGAAGAGAACGTTATCGAACAAATGCAAGCAGCCCTCTCTGTCTTTAAATCAAGACTTTAGATACATAACCAAATTAAGCTTGTTCTACAGTGACAATTGCTTTAAACACATTTAATACACCAGAGAAAATATTCTTATATCTGATAAAACATGTATTCAGAAGTTAAACTACATATAAAAAAGAGCCAGGAAATGCTTATTATTATGTTTTAGAACATCAGCAGCTGTAAAAATAGAAGTCAATCAATTTACAAAGCTGTATAAAGAAAATAATTTATTACCTTACTTCACATGAGAATATTAAAGTTGCAACAAAGCTTTGATAAAATACTTAGCATTGGGAAATAGTTAGGAAATGCCATTATTCAGAAATAAGACATACATAGCTTTTTTCTCTTCCCTTCATCTAAAAAGCACTTTATGATGTTTAACTGTCTGTTCCCACACAACAATAAGCAATGTGCATCAAATGACTCCACATTAGGAAATCCTCATTTTAAAATTAATGTTAAATGCTTCTTTTAGAAGAGAAGATCCTTAACAGTGACTGCGGTCTCTGGAACTAATTTCATTTCAGACTGCCTCCTTACCCCAGCCTTGTTAGCTGCTCGCAGTCTGAAGTTGTATGTCCTCCCTGGAAGAAGGCTGCCTACTGTGCATTCAACATCAGAGCCTTGGTAAACCTCTCTGTGCTCATCGGTTTCTGTCTGAAACATTTCCAGACCGTAACAGGTAATGGGTGAGCCACCATCTACCTGAGGTGGTCCTAAAAATAAGAAAGACAAGCTTATTTAATTTTAACACATAACACATTTGGATTCCTTACACTTACTAATAGTTGTAATAGAATTACCCCAGCGCAGCTGAACTTCTCTTGCTCTGGGTCTCCCCTGTAGCCTTGGAGGCTGGCATGGACCAGGAACCACTGCTGGTGTCTGCACCAGTAAAGAATCAGATGCCTACAAAAGAAAGATAGATTAATGAAGTAATCTAGGCCAAAACAAGCCCTATCAACTATGCCACAAGTAAAGGCAAATACTTGAATCAGATCCACTGCTGGTGTCTGCACCAATAAAGAATCAGATGCCTACAAAAGAAAGATAGATTAATGAAGTAATCTAGGCCAAAACAAGCCCTATCAACTATGCCACAAGTAAAGGCAAATACTTGAATCAGAAACAGGATCTTCCATTTTTTGAACTACATCTTCAAATACATGAAGATGCTTAAGTGATCTGGTATGTATTTCTTATAATACCTATATAAAACATGCTACAGTAATCACACAATATGCAAAACTAACTTTTGCTTTTGTGTTTTGGTACACATGCAAGGGGTAGAATTAAGGTTAAGTATCAGTACAAACCTAGTATAGATGCTTGAAATGCAGTTTCATGATTTTTAAAACCTTACTCTAAGGGTTGTGTATTTCCTGTGCAAGATCCTCTCAGAAAGCAAAACTGGGCAGAAATGTCAATCAGAAGAGATTAAAAAACACTGAGAATTCAACTTTTTCATTGCTTAGTAATACTTAATGTGCAACAAACTTCCACCTCTGATTTGAAGTGTGTGCAAAAATACATAGCATAACAACAAGCAGCAGATGGCATTGACTATTCTGGACACATACAGAAATGAGTAGGAGACAATGTATGGTTATTAAGTTCAGTGCGATATGGAACAAATGGGAAGTTGGCAATCCTTTTAGTTTACAAGAGAGAAGCATCTTAGAGTCTCATTTCACAACTGCTTTCTACATGTTCCAGAAAGAGCAGATTGGAAACTGTTGCTTTTCAGTTCCTTTGACATGTGCTGTTACCCTGAACAACAGATGCTACTTAAAAAGCAAAATGTTTCTCAGGAGGCATATGTCCATGACAAGCTACAGAAAGTTTTATTACATCTTTCCTTAGTATTCTTCTGTTGATTTCTGACACCTTCAGAAAATATCAGGACTTTCTGAAAGTTATCTTCTCTTTGGTACTCAATGTTTATTCTAAACTAACAGAGTTGGGTTGTGGGGAAGGAGGCTGTCAGAGCAAAAGTCTCCAAAGACATACATACCACTGGGAAGTATACTGCCTTCCCCTTTCCCCCCTACAAGAGTAAGCTGAGCTATGGCACGAAGGAAGATATTGCAACTGAGCCAGCACTGAAGGAATCCAGATTTGTTCTTGAGACAGAGTGGCTGTGGGTAAGGCTATCTTTGCAGGAGACTTCTATGTAGAGGAAGAACACATGAATTTCATATAGTAAGGGGGGCTGGGGAAAAAACCAAACACCAAGAACGCAAGGCTTAGAGATTTTCAGATCAGCCTGACAGTTAAGCCCTGCTTAAAGTCTGTAGAGAGCCTGGGCTGGCTTTGTTACACTTGCTGCTGGGAAGAAGGGAGAAGAAAACAGCATGGTGTGTTGGCACTGGAGGCTGAACTACACCACAGAAGAGACAGTGCAACTGTGTGTGTAGGTAATATCTATATATGGGGGAGCATAGTACAGCACACCAAATTGTCTGGGCATACTACTAGTGGCTGAGAAAGCATGGGAAGAGACTACGGAGCACAGCCCTGTAAAGCCTGAGGAAACACTGCTTCCTCCCCTGCCTGCTGGGCTGGCTTGGCTGCTCAGACAGGGTATTCCACTGATTCCATGGAAAACATTAAATTTACACTGCTGTCTTGGGTTAGGCCTAAAGAAATGACATTCTATCAACATATCACACAGGAAAAGACTTAATACCTGTTTCTGTAAATAAGAAAAATTGCTTTAAACAAAATACAGTATCGGCAAAGAATATTCACATTTGTTTCTTTAAGAAATGGGCAGCAACTTGAAACATTGTGCATCAATACTGGAAACTTGAGGTACTAATTACAGCTATTCTGTTAGGCACTTCTGTACAATATTTGCTTATTAACTACTGGACCAGATTTTCTTAAAGAGAGAGAAATGTTATTTAATAAAAATATTAGCTCATATTACCGTGCTTTGTCCACCTTCCCCAACACAATATACACGTAAGCGATAGGAACAGCCAGGATTTAGCCGGTCACACACATGTTCCCTAGCAGCTCCACTATATATTGTGTCCCATTTGTTTCCTGAAAGGTTAAGAATAAGTGCACAATGAACCAAGATGTAATTTGCCACACTTTAGTACCAGTCACAGCAGATATCCTAGCTTTACTAAATAAGTGTGTGAATAATGTTTATAAAAAAAAAATAAGGCTTGCTTTGAAAAGATCTAATAATTCCATAAAGAGAGTTTCCTAGGTAAATTTCTGTAGATCTGTTCAAGTGAAATATCTTCCTTATTTGGTATTCATATTAACTAGGAGAGAATTTACTTTTAATGAAGTAGTTATTACTGGGCCATCAAGCACATTCAAACATTATAACCAAATAAATAGGAAAGATACAAAAGCAAAAATTTCCATGGAAAAAGCTTTTAATTACAACATTCATTTTACAGACTGTAACTACAGTTTACAGTTGATAAAGCTTGTTCCTGTATTCATGAATGGCCCAGGACCATCTGAAATACTGATTTCATTCTTTGCTGTTCAGCCAGATTCTAAAATAAGAAACTCTTTAGCATTCTCTCTCTTTTTTTAAGAGATTAAGCAGGGAACTTGTTGACTTTTAGTTAAATCTCCAACAACTCAATACATCACAGAATTCAGAGAACTGGGAATGAAACGTAATGCAAAGCTTGAGTAAATAATTCCAAAACTGACTTAATGTGGACACATGACAGAGTAAGGAAAGTGACAGACTAAGTATCAAAAGAGCCACAGCTGAGGCTCCTGAAAAGGCTGCCATTATGATTTGTAGACAGTGAGCTGTCTTCATATGACATAGCACTGGAGAAGTATAAACTTGCATTCTCAATGTGACTATGTTTGTGAATTTAAGATACTTAAGAGGTCTAGATTTTTAAATAACTTAGTTGGATAGCTTTATGCTCAGTTTAGAAATATTGTTGATTTCCCTTGTGTATGAATGAAAAGCAAACAGCAGAAATAGTTATCCCAACTGCATCGCTATTCTACTTTAATAATGATAAATGGAGCACTATTTATTCCTTCATCTGCCACACTTCCAACAAAGCTATGTGGCCCTGTCTTCTTGCCCTAAAATGTCTGAAGTGTGTAATTTCATTTCCAAACCCGAATACACCTAAGCAATAGGTTAAATCACAGACCATCTGTTTTGACATTCAAGTTTTATGGCATCTTCTTTCTAAGCCAGAGAAAAAGAACCTCTTGTATACAAGTATTAACATCTCTATTTTTTTACTGGCAATCCTTTGCAATAACTTTCCCTATCATAATACTCACTTTACTCTTCCCACAGGCACACACAAACACAAAAGAACACAGCTGAATGACAACATACACTCCTGATACTTACCATTTAAGCCTTCAGACATTTCCACAACATACGTATTTATTGCTGCTCCTCCATTGTCTTTTGGCAGATCTATAAAAACCAGCAATATTTCAACTAAGTGAGGTAAATTAAGCATTTTTGCAGCTTTTCAGGATAATTTACAAAAGGAAAAATCAACAGTCAACTGGAGATGGGTGCATACTTAGAGAGCCACAGCATCCTAATTCAGGACAGCAGTAAAGCATTCAAATCCTCCACTATGCGAAGCTGTCAAATCACAACCCTACTGTAGTCTACAGATGAAGAGTAACAAATGAATTGGGCACCTGAGAGATGCCACAGCAAACATTTCAGTTAATCTGAAGTGCCATGGAAGACTGCCTGGTTACGGTTTCAGGGACATAGATCCTAATGGTCCTGTAATTTGGACTGCAGATAGGAAAACACAATACTGATTTGCAAATAAGAATATTTTAAAATTATTTAAGGACAGCATTTCAAAAATCTAAATATTTCAGGAGATAATAGAAGTCAGGAGTTCTACACTGAAAAGTTAATCTCCTAAATTTTTAATACATCACTAGAAATTGAGTGCACTATCCTCCCTGGTACAATATTCATGTACAAGATACAAACGTACAGACCTCTCTTTGACATATAATCCTACTACTCTCTCAAAGCTGACTTAGAGAACAGCAGAATTAAAATAATGTGTAAAACCAACATTTTTGGACAAATATAAGGACAGCATGATACTTCAATACAGAAGGGTACTGATGCCACAACATTACATTATGTATGTGCTGGATGGAATGGTGTTGGCCCTTACCCAGGGAATACATATCATATCACACGTGATAAATAAATTAGACTTATTATATGTCACATAGCACCTTTTTGATTGGAAGGTAACAAATTACTCCAAATGAAAAACAGAATTATCACATTAATTATCACTCATTGAAAAAAAAAAAGCAATACTGTTCAAAACAATGACTTAAAAGTTTTAAATATAAATAGATACTTTAGATAGTTTTGATTTACAAATCAGGCATTTCTAATAACTTCATACATTATATATGATCCATAAAAGATACAGTATCAGGCCCTGATGTAGCAAAGCGCTCTGGAAAGATGCAAGACTGGACTTGCTGAGTACTACTTATACTCTACAAGCAGTGTTCTTATTAGTGACACAAAAGTTAAACACACTATTAAATAGAAATAGGTAATAAGTTTAATTACCTGTGACAATAAATAAACTCTTTAACTGTTTTGTTTTCTGATAAAGTACTGCATCACACCTTATCCTATTTCACAACCTAAGGGTAAACAGACCTAAAACTAAGTTAAAGTTTCTCAAGGTCCTCAGCAAGTAAAAACACTTATTTAGCAAAACCAAACACTTTGAAGAGACAGGCTGAACTCGGATCTTCTCTTTTGATAAAAACCTAGAACTTTGTGGCATCTACTTCCTGTGCCAGAGAAACATAACTTCTTAGGATACAAGTCAACACTACTGTTTTTTTAATTATTGTAGTCCCCTGCAATAACAGTCGCTATTACAATTTGCATATTATTCTTCCCACACTATTACACTATTTTACTGCCACCCTAAGTATTCTGAATCAATATTTTTCTCTTAGTTCCACGAAAATGGGTGAAAATGGCTCAGTTCACTGAAGTGACACTGAAGTAAAATCTAGCTTTCTATAAACGAATATATATATCTATATATCTATATCTAAATGTATTTTACATTTTTATATATATA
>NW_010122736.1:0-3481 GCF_000699245.1 Pterocles gutturalis
TGATATAATATAATATAATATAATATAATGTATACACTTATTTTCAGGTCCATCACAGAGGGAGACTGAAAGTATCTGACAATACCCTCGACTGTCAACCTTTGGTATCAGGTGAATGGGGCTTTTCATGCACAAATGCAAAGTCATTCAGATCACAGGCTTCAATGTAAAGGTTAATCAAAATATCTGAAGGGAGATATGAGGATAGGCTGAAAAAAATGGGGTTGTTCAGCCTGGAGAAAAGGCTCCGAGGAGACTTAACAGCAGCCTTCCAGTACCTGAAGGGGGCCTACAGGAGAGACGGGGAGGCACTCTTTATCGGGGAGTGTAGTGAGAGGAAAAGCGGTAACAGGTATAAGCTGAAAGAGGGTAGATTTAGACTAGACATTCGGAAGAATTTTTTCACTGTGAGGGTGGTGAGGCACTGGAACAGGTTGCCCAGGGAAGCTGCGAGTGCACCATCCCTGGAGGGGTTCAAGACCAGGCTGGATGAGGCTTTGAGCAACCTGGTCTAGTGGAGGGTGCCCCTGCCCATGGCAGGGGGGTTGGAACTTGATGATTTTTAAGGTCCTTTCCAACCCTAACCATTCTACGTTTCTATGATTCTATTTTGTAGGATTCAGGACGGAATTCAGTGCCTAATCATGAATACTAAATTTAGTATTTTAGGTGCTGTACAGAACAATCTCTTACTGCCCCTCCAAAAGGACAAGAACAGTCCACTGGTCACAAGTCATATCTCCAGCCTCATAGAGATACCTCAAAAACCCTATGTCTTGGGTCAGGACCACCACCACGAGGTTGCTCCCTCCCCTCCCCCGCCCTCCTTTCCCCCTCCCGGTAAGATGGTGGAAAGGATGAAAAAAAAAAAAAAGGTGGAACCTCATGAGTTAATGACAGATTTCAATAATAAAACACGAGAAAGCTGAGAATATAATAAGACAAGATATAGAATACTGCTCCCTCCCCTCCCCCGCCCTCCTTTCCCCCTCCCGGTAAGATGGTGGAAAGGATGAAAAAAAAAAAAAAGGTGGAACCTCATGAGTTGAGGTAACAACAGATTTTAAAAATACAACACGAGAATTAGAGAATGAACACACAGGGGAAAGACTTCACTCGAATATCCCTTTGGGTATTCCCACCTCCCAGCTTCTGTGAAAAATTAACCCTATCCCAGCTGAACCCAGGACACCCTAACATGTCTAAAATGAGCTAGATGTCTTGCGAGTTCCTGCTTGGTCACCAGAAAAGTGGGGGAAAAAAAAAAAAAAAAAAAGAAAGTTCTAGATGTGCTTCTCATCTACCAAGGAGGGATCTTTAATAATACTGAAAAGAAGGCAACTTGGATGAGGATGGCCAGGAGGTCACAGACTTCAAAACTTTTAGGACACCAAGGAGAAGGAACAAAAAGGTAAAATAATGGATTTAGGAAAAGCTACTTCGCTTGCCTTGGAAAAATGGCTGATGAGCTCTTTTGGAAAGTTGTCCAAGACAGTGAAGATGTAGATGATGATGATGATTATGATGTTTCTTTAAGTTAATGCCAGTTCCAGAAGGTTCAAATGCAATCAACTCAATTAACAAGGAAAGATAGAAGGAATAGCAAGAAATCAACTTGACCAATGGATAAGTTATCTTCATTTAAACGATGGGGATTAGGAAGGATGAGGACAGAAATTCAGTATAAGTTTACATGAACAAAATGAAGAAAGTCAAAGCACACTTCAAGATGTGTGAGCAAAGGATGTCATGAATATGTAATAAAATATTCTCAGTCTATATTGTAGAGACAGAAGAAATAAACAGAGGATTGAGTTACTTTTTCCCAGGGAAGGAAAATTATTGGTTGACGGTACTAAGAAAGCTGAAGTTTAATACCATTTTGCATATAGTTTTCACCAAAATGGTCAGCTGTGACCAGATGGTTGAAATGCTTAGAAACAGTGATATAAGAATAAAACCTCAGCCCAGAACACGTTAGAGTGTACTTAGATGTATTCAGATCATCTGGAGTGATAAACTAGATGGCTAATGAGATCCTCAAGACATTAGCAATTACCTTAGAGAACTCATGCAATATATATGCAGACTTACAAATGTCCAATTAAAAAGATCGCTGAAATTAATTTATTTCCTTTACAACTTCACAATTCACTTCTTCTTCTCATGTTGTTCTTCTCCAATCCTTCCTCTCAGATCATCAATTGTCCCTCTGCTGTGTGTGTTGGGCAATAAAATGAATGTAAATGGATCTTAATTAACAAAAAGATGCAAAGGTTTAAGATCTGATTGTGTCCAGGTATACAGAAATGTGCTTGTGTCTCAAACCTCACCAAAATTTCAGTTGTTCCAGGTTATAATGAAAATTTAAAGAAGGAATCTAGGTATAAAAATTCCATCTACAATGGAGAAAGAACAGTGCATTCACATTATAGTTGTTCTGTTCCCCAGGCTCGAGTCTCACTTAATCTGAGCAGCCAGCTAATGAGAGGGATCAGTAAAGCATGGTGACACGCCACCTCTGCACATTGCTACGGAAGGTTAATCTGCGAGTGGGCAGAGAGTTGGGCACATTTTTGTCAGAATTTGCTGATGCCAGAACTCATCTGCCAGAGCCTGAATTTACTTCCCCCAAGGTGCAAAGCAACGTATTATCATCTTTGGGAATGATTCATTTTTCTGAATTCTTTTAAACATTAATCTGCCTGTAAAGGGAGGATGATTAGTCAGTTCCTCCCTGCACCACGTTCTGTCTTTTGCCCACAGTTCAAAACAGATAAGGAAGTGAATAACTTGTCATTTTTCTTTTATAGACAGCTGTTAGGGTATAATTGGTGAGGGAGAAAATGAACAGCCATCTATAATTTGTAAAATCTTGAGGCTGCCAAAAAACAGGGGGACAAATCAATCATGGGAAAACAGAAGAAACTGCATAGCAATGGAAAATTGGGAGAGAATTGGAAAATGATAACTTTAAAAATAAAAGGAGAAAGAAAGTTGCGGAGAAACCAGAGAAGAAGAAATGCAAGGGAAACAGGGTGAGAGTCACTAAAAAATTTGCTATTGTTGTTCTTTCAAGTTAGGTAGTTGAGAAGAAAAGTCTTTGGGTACATACATACACAAAAGTAAAGATACAACAGAGCTACCTAGAAGATCACCTGGGAGCTTTTTAAGCGTATAAATACTGTTTTAGTTACTATATTTTGCCTCTCAGTAAGGATTTTTGACTCGGGCAGAGTATTGTACTGTGGCAGTTGCATACCTTATTGCTTGTATCTGACCGATTAGCTCACACAAATGAGAGTGTGGGTACCATTGTTTCTTGGAACATCTTTGCAATAGTGGCTTTTTATCCTTATTGCAGCCTCTGGGAGAAATTTTCACTAAGGATCCTGATGGCTGGTGCAGCATAGTGTAGACAGACTGTCATAAAGCAGGTAATTGAATGTAATTTGCCACATTCTCAGCCAACTCCGATCCT
>NW_010122736.1:3496-7797 GCF_000699245.1 Pterocles gutturalis
AATTTTCTCTTCTTTTAAGGCTGAAATAAGATAAGGTTTGATTGCAATAGTAATTGCAATAGTACCTGCAAATGCTTACATAGGTAATTTACACAGTACTGCTGCATGTTAACCCTGTCAGCTAAGCCCCACCCAGCTGCTCATTCGCTCCTCCATCAGTAGGATGGGGGAGAGAATCAGAAGGACAAAAGTGAGAAAGCTTGTGGGTTGATAGGTAAAGCAAAAGCTTCATGCTCAAGCAAAATAAAATAAGAAATTAATTCACCACTTATCATCAGCTGGCAAATGTTTAGCTGTCTCCAGGGAAGCAGGGCTCCATCATGCGTAATGGTTACTTGGGAAGACAGATGGCACAACTCTGAAGGAGTGTGTGTGTGTCTCCTCTCCTCCTTCCCCAGCTTTTATTGTTGAGCATGATGTCTTACAGTATGGAATATACCTTTGGTCAGTTGGGGTCAGCTGTCCCAGCTGTGTCCCCTCCCAACTTCTTGTGCACCCCCACCCTGCTTGCTGGCAGGGCAGTCCGAGAAACAGAAAAGGCCGTGATGCTGTGTAAGCACAGCTCAGAAATGGATGTAACCCAGTGTTATCAACACTGTTTTAATAAATCCAAAACAGCACCATATAAGCTACTATGAAGACAGTTGACTCTATTCTAGCCAAAACCAGCAGAAGAATCTGTACATTGTATCTGTATAGCAAGCTGCTGTATTTCCATTGTGTACAAAACGTAGTAAAATAGTAATTGCAACCTATCTGCTTCAGACTGATTTCAGGAGAATGTATAATCATGCGTGCATAATAATTATCCATTAAGAATGTTCAGAAAAAATAACACCTAGATGTGATGTTCTTGATCTGCAAACAATTTATAACTGCTATTATCTTAACTCAGTCCTGGACAACCTGCTCTGGCTGATGCTGCTTCACCAGGTAGTTTGAACTAGATGATCTCCAGAGGTCCTGTTCTGCCTGAATGATTCTGTTACTATAATGAGGCATGGGTCCTAGCTGTGACACATACTATCTAGTAAAAAGGGATACAAAGGAAACATAAGTATTTCTTTTCTCTTTTACTTTATTCTCACCCTTTATGAAGTGTTGTGGTTTTCTGTGGTAGTTTTGTTGGGAGGGTGGGGGGGAGAAAGGGATAGTATCTCCCTTAAGTAACTGCTAAGTGTTCCCCTCCCCCCTCCTCCGGCTCCAAGGCTTTAGTAGCTGGGGGAGGGGGAGGAAGAAGTACTACGGAGATGGCCCATGTGAGAAACTGCTGGAAGTGCCCCAGCTCCAGGCTGGACCCATCCCAGGCCAGGGCTGAGCCAATCGGCACCTCTGCGAATGACATATTGAAGAGGGGGCACAGAACATGGAAGGGGGTGTGTGGCCCTGGTCAGGGCCCAGCCTGGGCAGACCAGCCTGGCCCAGCCCTCCAGCTGCCTGCCCGGCTTCTTCTGCAACCTGACCTGCTGCAGCCCAAGCCTCTGTCATGGCTCGCCTGAGAGGCAGATTCCTCAGGAGCCGGTGAAAGAACCCGTTCAGAGAGAGAAGTGGGATCTGAGACAGACAAATACACTGACATGACAGTCAATGAAGAGAAAGGAGAGGAAGGAGGTGCCCTGGAACAGAGATTCTCCTGCAGTGTAGAGACCACGAGAAGCTGAAGTAGCCGTGCCCGAAGGAGGCTGTGAATTTTGAGCAAAATCCACACAGGAGCCAATCAGTTGTTGGCGGACTGTAAGCCTATGTGGGAAGGACTCACATTGGAGAAGTTTGTGAAAGACACTCCTGTGAGAGGGACCCCACGCTGGAGCAGGGAAAGACTGTGAGGAGCCCTCCCCCGAGGAGGAAGAGATGTCAGAGACAGTGTGGACTGACTGCAACCCCCATTCCCTGCCCCGCTGTACTGCTGGGTGGGGAGAAGGTTCAGAAACCAGGAACAAAGCCTTTGGGCCTTGGGAACAAGGGAGGTGCCTTTCTAAGATGTAGTTCTTTTTCTCATTATCTTGCTTTGGTTTTGGTTGTAAATATTGTTAACAAATTTAATCGGGTTTTTTTGTTTTTTTCACAAATTGTGTTGGTTTCTTACCCGTGACCGTAAGTGGTGAGTGAACCCTGCCTGTCCTTGCCTCAGCCCATGAGGTTTTTAGCAAGGAGCTGTGTGGTAGCTTTTAAACCAGGACACAAAGTCTCCCTCTACTGTGTCACCTGGCCATCTCTCTCTTTGCAGCTCAGTAATAATGTGGCTTTTTAAGAACCACATTACTTTATTTCCGTCAAACTGGGATGAAACATGGACTGTGTGATAAATCTTACAGTTCAAATATGGATCTGAACTTTCTCAAAGTTAAGGCATATTTGAATATAGGCTCTTGACACATTTTTTGGAGGGGAAAGTCAGAGGGCTAGAGTCAATCAAGTAAAAAGATAATGAATAGACACATTGAAGATACAATACTACCACGTCCTTTCATAAAGGCAAAAGAAAATCTCTTCAATGTTTTTATCAATGCCTGGACGCAAGAGTTGAGTGCACACTAAGGAAATTTGCCAATGGTACTAAATTAAGAGGAGCTGTTCAATGCCTCAAGGGTAGAGAGTCCTTACAAAGAGACGTTGATAGATTAGAGTGCTGGGCAATCACCAACTGTATGGAATTTAACATGAACAAATGCCAGATTCTGCACACGGGATGGTGTAATCCTGGATGTGCGGCAAGACTGGGGGACAAGAGGCTAAAGTGTCACCCTGCAGAAAGGAATCTGAGGGTTTTGATTGATGGTAAGCTTAACATGAGTAAACAATGTGCCCTGGTGTCCAAAAAGGCTAAGCATATCCTGGGGGTCATTAAGCACAGGATAGCTAACCAGCTGAAAGGAGTGATTGTCCCACTATATTCAATATTGGTGCAGCCTCACCTCGAGTACTGGGTAAAGTTTTGGGCTCCAAGACATAAGAAGGATATAAAAATATTAGAATGTGTCCAAAGAAGGGCAACAACAATAGTGAAAGGACTAGAGTGTGTAAATTATGAGAAGCAACTGAGGATACTAGGTTTGATCAGTTTAGAAAGAGGAGACTGAGGGGTTACTTCATTGCTGTCTACAACTTCCTCATGAGAGGAAGCGGAGAGAGAGGTGCTGATATCTTTCCTCTCTCATGTCCAGTGATAGGACATGAAGGAATGGCTAAAATATGCGTCAGGGGAAGTTCAGTTTGCATATTAGTAAAAAGTTCTTTGGTCACGGGGATGGTCACACACTGGAACACACTCCCCAGGGAAGTGATCATGGCCCCATGCCTGTCAGTGTTCAAGAAGAATTCGGAAAACAGATTAGAACACCGGGCACTCATCAATGGCATTAAGAAAAAATGTTGGATTCTGAACCTGGGATGGAACAACATTGGATAGAAGCATACATTGGGAAAGGAGTGGCTGGAGAGCAGAGCTACAGAAAGATATCTGGGGGTGCTGGTTGACAACAGGTCCAACATTAGTCAACAGTGTGCCCTGGCAGCCAGAAGGGCCAGCTGCATCCTGGGGTGCATCAAACACAGTATAACCAGCTTTATCTAGTGTTGGCGCAGCCTCACTTTGAGTATTGTGTGCAGTTCTAAGCCCCACAATTTAAGGATGTGAAGGTTCTTGAATGTGTCCAGAGGAGAGCAACAAAGCTGGTGAAAGGGCTGGAAGGCGTGTCCCATAAGGAACTGGTGAGGACTCTCAGTTTGTCTAATCATGAGAGAAGGGGGCTAAGGGGTGACCTCATTAGTCTCTACAGCTTCCTGAGGAGACAAGGTGGAGAGAGAGGCGATGATCTCTTCTCCCTGGTAACCATGGGAATGGTTCAAAGCTGCATCAGGGAAAGCTCAGATTAGATGTTAGGGAACACTTATTCATTGACAGGGTGCTCAAACACTGGAACAGGCTTCCTAATTAGGTGGTCAATGCCCCATTACTGTCAGTGTTTAAGAAGCATTTGGACAATGCTCTTAAGAACATGCTTTAACTTTCAGTCAGCCCTGATGTTTTTGTCATCATTGGCCATCAAAGGCAGCAGGCTGTGGGATAATCTGCCTCCTGTCCTCAGTCTGACTGAAGCTGAGCTGGGTGTACCAGGCCCGTCATGGCCAAGTGCCTATTGCCCAGCCTGTCTAAGCTCCAGCTCTATGAGTGCTGCCAGGGAAGGAGTGGGATATTAGGGGACTGTGAGGCATCTTTCGCCATTTCACTGCGTGAAAGAGAGAAGGGAAAAGGTGGAGATGGGAAGTCATATGAATAGTCCCAAGCAGACCCAAGACTG
>NW_010122737.1:0-1157 GCF_000699245.1 Pterocles gutturalis
GATCATCCTTTCTGGCCTTGGGGAGTGGACCGGGAGCACTGGTGAAGCAGTGATGCCCACGACACACCCCGGGTACCACTCTGCCCCTCTGGCTCCCCGGGGCTGATCTGTCCCGGGATGGTGGGAGCAGCCCCTGGAGAATGGGGCTGTGAAGGGAACTGTCCCCACTACCAGCAGTGAGCACAAGGGGACACGACAGCTGCCCACAGGTGACCTCGCTGGGAAATGGGGTCCCTGTGCCCCAGCTCCCTCCCCAGCCTCCCCAGCCACTCACTCATCCTGTGTGATGGAGGAACTAGCCTCGTGTGGGACATGCAGGATGGTACCGTGTCCCTCTGCATCTTCTGGCTTTCGGCACCTTGCAGGGCCAAGCCGGCGGCATAGGGACATGTCCCCCTCCCCGGGAATTAGGATACTGGGGGGCCAGCGGGACCAGGCAGGCGGTGGCAGTGCTGGCAGCACTGGTTCACTGGAGTTCCAGCTCCCAGTTCCATGTGGGACATCCCAGCACCATGAGCCCCCGGGGGAGCTGTGGCAGGGACTGGGCTGCGGCTGGGAACAAGGATGCCGCGTCCTGCCACCTCCTCTGCCTGCTTGGACAATGGGCAGTGGCCAGCCCCGTACCTCAGTTTCCCTGCCCCTCACATCGGGGAGGCAGGTGGCTCCTTTGGCCAGGCAGCTGGCACTGCCCACCTGACAGCAGGAGGAAGAGGAAGGAGGAGGCTGTGCTTCCCTCGGTCTCTATTTTGGGCTGACCGGTGCTATTCCTTTATCCCAGGTGGAGCCAGACAGGATGCCTGCCTCGTCCCCAGCTGGGCTGGGCTCGGCCGCCGGTGGGTGCCAGGGGACATGGATGGCTGTGGAGGCCACACACTGTCCCCTTCAAGACCCCTCTTCCTCTGGCCAAATCCTGCTCTTTCACCCCTGATGAGCCACGTGCAGGCAGCAACCCCAGCTCAGGGCCCTGCCTGTTCTCTAATTAATATAATCAGGCAAATCTCCAGAGCAGACGCCTGCAGCAGCATCAGAGCATCGCTTACAGCTTCTCTGCCCACCAGGGGCAGATCGGGCAGCCCGGGAGCTCAGGTAGATGTCATCTCCACCCTGGGGCTGTGGGACAGGCTGGGGACAGGGGGTCTCCTCCTGCACCCCCAGCT
>NW_010122738.1:0-2683 GCF_000699245.1 Pterocles gutturalis
GGCCGGCATTAAATGGCCTTCTGAACCCGCCGCTGCATCCTGAGGGAGATGCTGATGGAGCAGGGGAGGCACCGGGGTGGTTTTTGGGAGCGTTTCGTGCCTCCAGGTAGGGATGGAGATGCCTGGAGCCCACCCGAGCAGGCAGCCCTATGAGGAAGAAAGGGAAAAGTTGGGAATTCAAACCTTTCCTCCACGCCCGGCCTCAGCGAGAACCAGAGGAAAATTTGCTTTATGGAGCAAAAATCCTTCTTGGAAAGATATTAAGGGATTTATTTTTTTATTATTATTTTTTAATTTTTTTTTTTTTTCCCCTGGATCTGGAGTGAAACCTTACTGCGTGAAAACATTTCAGCTCTGACCGTGGAGTTTCCCTGAGGATGCCAGCTGGGCTAAACACCTCTCTGGTGGCTTTGCCAGGGTGGCCGGAGTGTCCCCTTCGCCGCCCAGCTTGGCTTCACGGCGGAGCTTTGTTCTCCCCTGAAGGAATTAACGGCGCGTTAGGTTATTACCAGGCAAACGCCGGAGTCGGGTGAGATAAATGGCCTTGTATTTCTGTCTCACCCCCTTCATCAAAAAAATAACCCGCTGCTGCCTTTGGAGATGGCTTCTTTGTAAAAGAGAAGCAAGAGGTTTCCTGCAAGTTGATTCAATATTGGTTATTTTTAAGATGCAGATTTTTTTTTTTTTTCTGCCTAAGGGAAAAATAGGGAGAAAGGTTTTTCTGGCTGAACTGAATGTGTCAAAACATCAGAGGGGCTTTGAAGGTTTTCGGGGGAATCGCTGATTTCCTCATCCTCCCTCCTCGCTCCGGCTGGAGGAGAAAACGAAGGGATCTCCCACGCTGCTGCCTCGAAGCCTTTTGAGATGGGGACGTGGCGGTGGCCATGGCAAAGTGCTCTGCGGGAAGAGCAAGAGCTGAAGTTTTGATTTTGCTGCTGCGTTTGCCTAGTCCTGGAAAAAAAGGGGATCCCTTACATGGTTTGTATCCTAGATGTCCCCTGATGTCCCATGGGATCTGCGGTCCCTGAAAGGCTGGAGGAGCGGATGCTGGTGGGGATGACGAGCTCTGGGTCGGCTCTGGGCCACCTGCCCCGAATTTTTCCCATCTAATTTCTGAAGGCGATGCGTTGCGTTGTGTTATATTTATAGGGAAGGGCTGGTCCCATTGGGTTTCCGACGTGGAGACACCTGAGGACTTGTCCCCGTGTCCTTTGGGGCTGCTGTCCCCTCTTCAGCCACCCTCGAGGCTTCTGGTGGTGAACCCTGGGATGACTTTGGATGCGGGGAAAGACTGGCCATGGTGGTGCAGATATGATGGGTAGAGGACTTAATTACAGTAAATGTGGGGTTTTTTTAATTATTGTTTTTATGATTATATTTTTTGCCCAGAGCCAGGGCTACTAACACCCTGAGTTAAAGCCCTGCTCCCCAGGCTGTTGAGTTTACTGGATAAAAATAAACCATTTTAATGCATGTTCATGAAGATGTTAGAGTGTTGGGCAGGAAGGATGGCTGGCCCAGAGGAGCGTGGCTGGTGCTTCTCCAAGAGGTCAAGGTTGGGTTCAGGATGGCGCTGGAGACCATCCCTGGGGTCAGTGCCGGGGTTTGGAGAGGATGCTCCACGATGGATGGATGGTCCAACCTTGGACCTCTTTGGTGATTTTGTGATCTGGAGTTGGGTTAGAAAATGCCGTGGATTTAGGGTGTGATGGGAGCTGGGTGTGGGGCAAACCTTGGAGGTGTCACATCCCATCTCGCTGTTGATCCACCTGGAAGGTGACGGTGGCTTCCCCGGGGTGAGCACCATGATGCTGCCGTCTGGTGCCAGACAGTGTGGGAGGAGGCTTTGTCCGTCTGTCCATCCATCCATCCATCCACCTTCATTTCCAGGGATCTCAGCCTCTTCCCAGCCCTTGCGTGGCTGTGGGACGGTCTTGGGGACACAGTGGCTTCAAGCTGTGCGGTGGCAGCCCCGTTACACCCATCCGTGCTCCATGCACTGCATTTGGGGTCCCTGGGGGTCCCTTGGAGCCATGGGGGGCTCCATGCATGGCCTGCCCTGCAGCATCCATCCCCTCCCTTGGTGGCACTGGGGACACCCGTGGGGTCCCCAGGGGACGATGCTCGCCTTGCGCTGAGCTGGGCAGCGTTTCAAGCTGTGCGGTGGCAGCCCCGTTACACCCATCCGTGCTCCATGCACTGCATTTGGGGTCCCTGGGGGTCCCTTGGAGCCATGGGGGGCTCCATGCATGGCCTGCCCTGCAGCATCCATCCCCTCCCTTGGTGGCACTGGGGACACCCGTGGGGTCCCCAGGGGACGATGCTCGCCTTGCGCTGAGCTGGGCAGCGTTTCGGAGCCGGCCCCTGGCGCAGCCGCTTGGCCGCCAGCCCGGCTGGGGAGGTCAGCGTGGGGTTTTGTCCTTGTTTCCTCCCTCGATCTTTCCTCCGCTTTGTCTTTCTCAGGCAGCGGAGGGATGGGGACAGTGGCTTTGCATGTGTGTGTCCCCCCTGGGCTCTTCCACCCTGGCAGTGACTCCATGGGGGGGTCCTGCATCCCCCAGACAGGAGGGCAGCATCTTGTCCCGCTGCCTGCTCCCTTGCCAGGGCGGTGGCTTGGGGACATCTCCATCAGCCGGTGTCACTAGCTGTGCCAGGCGCTGGCAGGGACCCGGTGGCTCGGTGG
>NW_010122738.1:2719-3774 GCF_000699245.1 Pterocles gutturalis
CAAAACCCAGCTGTAACTGCTCAGGATCTAACCCCAGACTGTGCTACGGGCTTGGCGCAAATCTTGAGTTACCTGGAGAGATTTTACACCACGTGTCGGGTCTGGCTGAGCTGCACCCAAAGAAACCCCTTTTGTCCCCAACTGAGGGGACAGGGACAGACGGATGGATGCATCCAGCCTGGCCTTCTGCTGCCGGAGCAGAGGGATTGGGGCTTGTCCTGGGCTGAAAATAACATGACACCGGGCTGAAGCCTCAAGATTTTCACAGCGGGAAGGCTGTGCGTGCGCAGGGGACAGCGCCTGCCTGTGTTGGGACAGATGCTGAGGTCACCAAGCAGGTCTCAGGGCTTGGCAATGTGCTCTGCCATCGCCCTTGTGGGAACAGAGGGATGGTGTCCCCATGCCATCACGGTGGCATCCCCCAGGAGCAGTTTTGCCATGTCACCTCACCTGGTTTGGGGTGGGGGGGTGATGGTAGGGTTGGCCCATCCGTCCTTGCCAAGCATCATTGTGGCTTTGCAGCTCTGGGCGCGAAAGAAAAGGAGAAGGACCCCCCCCCAGAGCAGCTGGCGAGGTTTAAAAAAATTAAGAAAAAATTAAATTAGAAAGCAACCAGCCATTAACCCTCGGTGGGCTGTGCTGCTGGGAAGCCAGCGCCCGCTCCCACCAGGGCAAAGCCTTGGGTTGCTCATCCCACCTCATCCCCTGGCTCTCCCCAAGCTTCAGGAAGCCGTGGCACTTATGAGAAAAGATGGGGATGGAGGAAAGATTTGTCCCCGTTCCCTTGCGCTGAGGATGGTCCCGCTGGGCCTGGCACTGCCACTGGCTTCCCAGGCTGCTCCCTGGAAAAGCATCTTGGAGCTAAAGCCTGTAAATGCTGGATGCTATTGAAAAAAAAACAAACAAAAAACAAAAAAAACCAAAAAACCACAACCAAACAAACCAAAAAACCAACAAACCCCCCCCCAAAAACACCAAAAAAACCCCAGCAAAAGAGGGGAGGAAAAAAAAGCCTGGGAGGCATCCGACTGTCCCCCAGCTGGGCTAATGCTCTT
>NW_010122738.1:3859-6104 GCF_000699245.1 Pterocles gutturalis
CCCGAAATCCCGTTGAGTCCCTTCCCCTGTCCTCCTCTCCCTGCAGCCTGTATCTGGCTCTATTTTGGGCAGCCTCAAGCCTTTCAGACAGCATGTAGGGGGAGGAAAGATTTAAAAAAAAATAAAAATCACCATTTTAGATGGTGTCACCACCATCCTCAAGGATGTGGCCATCCCTGCCTGCCGGAGCTGGGATGGGACCATCCCCAGTAGGAACCTGGTCCAGCCTTGGCAGCATCCCCGTGGGCAGGATGCGGGCGGTGGGCGCTTGGGGCCGTGTTGGCCGGCGCCTGGCCAGGCGGGGCTGCGGCCGAGCTATTGTTTTCTCTTCCTGCTTGTTTTTCCAGACAACCCTCCTCTAATTAAATAAAAACACCAGTTGGAGGAGTGAACGAACCCCTCCCGGCATGGTCCTGTGCTGTGGGAGGGCGAAGCGCGCGTGGGAGAGGTCCCTGGGGAGGGGAGAGGTGAAGGTAGGCGATGGGTGAGGGAAGGATGCATTGGGATGGGGTCCATCCCTCTGCCAGGTTTCTGTGCGATGGCTGTGGTCCAAAACCGGGTGGTTTTGGCGATGTATGGGACGTGTACGGTCCAGGCAGCGCTGCTGGTTCTGGGGCGGTTTCATCCTGGTGCATCCCGGTTTTGGGAAGATGTGAGCAGCACGTCATCCTTTAAAAAAAACCCTATATGGCCCCAAAACTACGGAGAAGAGGCTGGAAGTCTCATCCAAAGGTCTTGAAAGCAGAGGATAAATTCTAGAGGATTGAGGATTAAAACCCAAAGCGTGAATGTTTTTGGAATTTCTGACGATGCTCCTTTGTATCATTTGAATTAATCTGTAAAAATGGATTTTTTTAGTGCTCTTTCTTTATCAAAAGTCAAGTTGTGGCATTAAATAGTTTCAACCAAGTTCTTTCTCCCTGAAATGCAGCGGTGTTCAGATTGAGGATAGGATGTGATTTTATTTTTATTTTTTTTCCTAGAGAAGCAAGTGCAAACATCATATTCAACTACTTATTCAAGAAGTTTCCCTTAATTCAGTTTCATCCTGAAGGTCAATGGTAAATTTTTCAGTGGTGGCAAATGATACTCAAAAGCGGATTGCTGTTTTTCATGGGGGGTTTTGGAGCTGAAAAATTTTCGGGAAATCCCCCAAATTTTGTGCTGAATGGAAACTGGTTTGTGGGCAGCTCTGCCCAGCTTGGAGCAGGGGCTTGTGGCCACCTAAATGTGCTTTTTGTGCCCCTAAAACCCTGTCCTTGTGCTTCTACAGGAGAGGGGTGTTTGTGGTCCTCGATGCTCCAGTGGTGAGGGTGATAAACGTGGCTGTAAATAAATAGAGGGGCCGGCGAATGTCAGAGATGCTCTTCTGGGGGGCTGCAGATTGGAGTATTTAAATATAACCAGGGTGACCCGACCGGCCGGTCCCTCGGGGGGGTTTATTGCTACAGGAGCATTTAGGGATGGGGCTGTTAATACCTGTGAAGATAAATATAATTTTATCTTAGTACATTGATTTAAATCCAGCAGCAGCCTCATTTCGTGGGAGGTGATGGCGTGGGAAACTGAGTCACGCAGGAGGATGCGGGTGGAAGGGGAGCAGGGATGTGCTTGGGCTCCATCTCCTGTAGTGGGATTTTTGGTGGCTTCTCTAGGACGGGCTGTCTCGGTCCAGCGAGCATCAGTATCTGATTTAGCCTCGGTTCCTTATCTCTTCCTTACATCCCACACCATCAGGGCTCAGCCGACCTGCATCCTTTGGTCCCTCCTCACCTTGAGCATCCTCCCCATCCTCCCGCCTCACTGGCCGTTTCGGGACAGGACTTTGGCAGCGCTGCTTGAAAACACTTTTAAAATAGATCCGGAGGGCAGCGTCAGGGCGGGGAGGGCTGTCTGGAGGCGCTGCCGGCCCCTCAGCTTTCGAATAATTTTTTTATGGGTTTTTTCTTGGTTTCGATGACGCTGGGACATTGCCTGGAGGTTGGCGGTGCATGGAGGGGGCTGGTGGTTTTGGGGTTTGCTCTGGTTTGATGCACTCAGCAAACACCCCAAGTCTGGGATGGGGATGGGGATGGGGATGGGATGGGTGACCGGCTCCCATGGTGCCATGTTGCATTGCTTGTGGGACTAAACCAACCCAGAGGGCCAAGGTGGTGATGGTGGAAAAGTGCAAAAGTATTTTTAAAGTATTTTTTAAAAATTTTAGAAAATATGTAGTTTTATTTTTTTTTAAAATATATATATT
>NW_010122739.1:0-3666 GCF_000699245.1 Pterocles gutturalis
TGGGAAGGAAGGTGTCCCTTAGTTGAGAATGTCACCGCACACGGCGAGGCCATCCCTGCGCTGGCAGGGGCAGCGTTCCTCCGGCCGGGCCGTGGGGACGGGCAGGGACGTGCCGAGCAGTGCCGGGGGAGACATTGGCTTCGGCTTGCAAGGACTGCGATGGCTGTCAAAGATCTGAGCCCATCTTCACATGTATGAGGAGGGGAGGTTCTGTGGGAAAATGCTACCGAGCCCGGCAGAGCCACGGCAGGAAGGAAATTCCCCCAGCAGAGCCGGCCATCGGCGCGAGGGCTCGGCCGTGTCAAGTTCAGGGGACTTCATAAATAACTCGGCCGTCCCCAGGGAGTCATTGCTAAGGTCGCTATTTTTTCCCTTGAACTTTCCAGATGAAGGAAGCAATAGCAGAAGCAATGGCACAGATTTGGCTGGAGATCAACTGTACTGACAACAGTCAGAGAATTTGACTCAGAAGAAAAGTCCTTTGTGTTTGCCGGAGTTATCACCAGATGGGTCGAGCAGTTCAAGCAGCTATGGGGAGTTCTGCTCGAAAAATATTTCACATGTGCGAGATAATCAGAGCTGAAACCCAACAGCAGATCTAACCCCAGTAACTAATTCCTGAGTTAAAAATGCAGGGCGCGTGCTAGGCACCCATTAAAAATTAAAATGTTAAATCGTGTTCTTCAACAAACTGCTGGGATTCCAAGTAAGAAATAGCCCTGATTGAAGATTAAGGATGGAGAGCCTATAAACCCCTCATTCCCACCGTACTTACAGCGAATTTGGCCTGTTGGGTTTAATTACTTCTAGTTCAAGATCGCTGGAGTTCAGGCTGGGCTGGGGAGCGCCGCTGGAGTTGAGGAAGCTGTTTGCGTTCGACGAGATGACGGATTCCAGGCTGGAGTTGATGATACTGTTCCTGTTCTCCTCTAAAAAAACACCAAAAACCAGGAATCATCGGCCATCCCACACCACTGCCGTCGCATGCACAAGTGCAGGGTGTCGTGCTGGGACGGGGGGACGGAGGAGAACACGCCAAGTCCAGCGGAGCCGCGGCTGGTCCTCCGGCACGGAGCTACGAGCTCGCGAAAGCCCCCCTGGACTCAGGAGGCACAAGGACCTTGTGATGAAGAAGATCACCCATGGGGAAGATGAGAAGAGGCAAAAGTGAAGCAAAGCAGAGTGCTGACCCCCACAAATATCAACAGGCAGACGCAGGAACCAGCAGATGAAATAAGAGAGAAATTAAGCTGCCTATGGACCTAAAAACCCCAAAAGGCCAACCCAAATCACTCCTTGATTTCTGCATCTGCCAGAAGCGGTTTTCTGCAGCGCTGTGACAGCCACCTCCGCAGCGCTGTGACAGCCACCACCGCGGTGTGTGACGGTGGCCGAGCCCCAGGGCAGCCCATGCTGAGCCCCGCCGGATGAGCGGCTGCACCGGAGCCGTGAGGAACGTGGACCTGAGCTGGCCGAGTGTGGTCTAATGTTCTGTCTTGTTATTTCCAAACATTTTCTGCCCAAGGCTGAAGTCCAGAAATAAGCTCTGTAAGCCTGACAAATCAGTGTCAATTGTCCGCCTAATCTCAGAGGCAGCTACCAGCCAGGACGGGATTAGAGCCCCTATCAGCCGAGGAACTGGAAGTGTTTCATCTAAGGAGGCAGGGAGAATGGCAGACTCTGAAACTCTTGCTTTATTTTATTTCCTCCTTTTTAAACGGCTGAAGCTGTATTTTGCTCCATGTTTTTAAAGGCTTATGCAAAGGATTCTTCACTGGGATATTCAGTTTGGTGTTACAGGAGCAGAACAGCCCATGGACTAAAGCAGATTTCTTCTCCACTTTGCAAACCTGCAGGGCCGGGCACGAGGGGGGTCACCGCCGACCCCAGCCCCTGCCACTGGCCCTGGTCCGGGCTGTGACCCCTCTCTGCTGGCACCGTGGCACCCACCACAGCCAGAGCTCCCGTTAACAAACCAAACCAGCAGCTTCTCTCCAAGACCCCCAGAACCACCTTGCTGGAAAGGAGGAGCTTCAGAGGCTGGACTCGCCTCCAGCTCTCCCAGCTCCCCTCCAGCGAACACCACGACCTGCCTGAGAGCGGAGCAGCAGCTCCTGCGATACCCTGTCCCAGGGGACCTGGATAACAGCTACCCACGGGGACCACCCAAGGGATGGCAGGAGCACCCCGCGTAACAAAATACCTGCACAGTGCCAGAACACTGCTTATAGAGAATGATAAGGAACAAAACGGTGCATTGGCTGTGTTAGCGACACTTGTTTCACAACATCCACCCGGTTCCTGGGCAGCTGTGGACAAAGACGTGAATGTTTAACCACGAAATAATCACTGTGATTATCTAACCTGCTCTCTCGCACGATGCTTGCTGTCTGTTGAACATTATAATTTCTGACTTACATGCAGCGTTGTGTGATGCAGCTCAGTGAAAATTTGAGAGAGGTATATGACTTCGATGAGCAGATCTCAAGCAATGGAAAATTCATTGTCCCACTTAACTTCTTTTTATGGTTAAATTGCTCTCAGTCTCAAAAAACGTGCTCTCTGGTTCCATTCTGAACATGTCAAGCCTCAATTTCCAGCTATTAGACCTCATGATGCCTTTGTTTCAGAGAGGAACGACTCCTGCAGCACGCCTTCAGCGTTCCCGGGGTGCTTGGGGCTCCTCTGAGCCCTCCTCACCTCTTCCAACAGGTATTCTGAGGTGTAAGCACCAAAGTGACCACGTACCCCAGGGTGTCCCAGGAGGACAGGTGAGAAAATTGAGAATAAATAAATGCAGAAATAAATAAATGAGCTCCATTCCTCTTCTAGGCAAGGGGTGGGTTGTACACAAAGGCTCCAGCAGCCGGGCGGCTCTGGAGCCTAACAAGCAACTGCTTCGTTAGCAGCAAATAAATCACTGAGGCTGAAAGGTTTCCAAAGCAGCTTTTGATATTTGAGGCTGGGCTGGGTCCCATGCGATACCCTATTTCCAGAGCACGCATCAGTGCTGCCGCTGCTTCCTCCCACCCACATGTGTCGTTAGGACATCCTCGGAAAGCGCCTGCTAATTAACGGTAACTCAATCAGAGGTGGAGAACCCCCCGTGTTTGGAGAGTCAGCGAAGTACATGGCAACTGCTCCATCCACCCACTGCTTTAGCTCCTGGGGGGTAACTCCAGCCTCTCCTGTCTGCAGAAGGCGAAGTGCCCATGGGCATCCATCAAGGACCGCAGGAGGCGCAGGCGGGGGTCCACCCTGTGCCCTGCGTGCCACAGCACATCTCAGCAGCCGGCGAGGACTGGGGTCAGGAACATGAGAATGGGAACATGCGGGGGCCCGTCAGGTGGAGAGGGGACAGCAACACTTTATACCGTGCTACCGCAGCCCCTGGATCAGGGCTGGGATGCCGGGCAATCCTCACATCCCCGTCAACGCAACAGCGGAGGAAACCAAAGCCCCATCCTGCTAGGGGAACCGTCCCTTCCATTGACAGCGGGAAAATTGCATTTTGTGGCAAGGGCAATGCAATCCATCAGTCACAATTAGGGCAAAATCGTTGTCGAGGGGGAAAGCTGGGGGCTGGGGCCGGGCACACTTACGCTTCTCATTGGGCTGCACCGCGTGGAAGAGCATCAGCGGCCGCTCGCTGCAGGAGGGGGGCTT
>NW_010122739.1:3697-4489 GCF_000699245.1 Pterocles gutturalis
CTTCGAGTCCGTGCTTTTCTTGCGAGATAACAGCAGCTGCGAGTTCGACGACAGAGTCTCTGGCACCGTGTTAAATATCTGTTAAAAATAATAAACAAGTTGTTCTCTGGCATCACCCCTCCAGACAGAACAGCTGCCCACCTGCCTGCTCGGTACCCCTGGGACCGCTCCGCAGAGCAGCCTCGAAGGAAGACACACATCCAACAAGGCAACTTTCTGGGTCCAATTTCTGAAATTCCGCATTCCTACACTGTTTGCACTACTTTTCTGTGTTCTTCACCCAAGATGCATGTTGCAAGATGCAAAGAACCCCAATAGCTCAGCATTCTGCTGAGTTTTTGGAGGGTGCCCCAGGAGGTGACGCTGGGTGCCCAGGGCAGGACAAATCGCCGTGTCCCCGCGCATGGCTCCCCGCGGTGCGGCCCTTGGCACCCTGCACCCGCCGATGGCGACCGGCTTGTGCCGACCGGCTTGGGAAAGTCTTCGTGATTTCCAGCCACAGCTGTCAGAAAACTGAGTCATCACATTTTTCTCCAGGGGATGGAATTTTAAAACTGCACGAACCTAAAGAGCAGCGGCTCGGTGTGGTGTTGGTTTTCGGTTAGTTATTGTTCCTCTGCTGGAACCCCAGGCTTGGACAACAGCAGTGTGGCCCCAAGAGCAGCTCTCAAGGTTTCCCTTTGCTGGAGAATATCAAACATCACGTCTTGGTGCCTTTCCCTGCTCTACCTGCCCATGCTGGCCAGCCAACTGTCCCTGCCAGGGCTGCCCAGAGGGACACACAGACCCTCC
>NW_010122739.1:4565-5125 GCF_000699245.1 Pterocles gutturalis
AATGCCGCCTGCCAGGGATGGGGAGCGGCTGCCAGCAGTTCATTGGTTTGTTTCCTAAATCCTCACACACACACATAAACCCTCCACGCTGACTGCTACAAACAAACACTCAAGAGCCCAGATGCGTTCGCCAAAAACGCTCAGGTCGCATCTCTCCCCAAAAGCACGGGTGCGAAGGGCAGGACTCGCCGAGGAACCAACAAGCTGATCTCAACGAACCAAACACCTCGCAGGTAAGGACATTGCTCCCCAGCCTTTCTGTTTGCAGGGCTCAGGTCAGCCCGCAGACGGAGCAGCGATGAGTCACTGCGCAGAGCTCCTGCGCGCACGGCAGGCACCGGCACCGGCCAGCGGAGCAGCTGAATCCCACCGCGCATCGCCGGGCGTGCTGCGAACAGATGGATGGATGGCGGGGTCCTCCTGGTGAGCTCCGCTGAGCTCATCCACACCTTCCGCCGGGGTTTAGAATCATTAGAATCATTCATCATGAAGGTTGGCAAAGACCTCAAGGATCATCAAGTCCAACCGTCAACCCAACCCCACCCAACCCACTAACCCAT
>NW_010122740.1:0-17909 GCF_000699245.1 Pterocles gutturalis
TATGAAAGCATTTATAACAGTGTGTTTCAGTCCTATCAATTTATTGCACTCTCCAAAATCTGGTGACAGTCTTCTGTTCGGCTCTATTCTTGTGCCTCAGGGATAGGAGTCAGCAAACCAAAGCAGGAGACTTTTTCTCCATTATTTTGGGACTAGTAAAGAAAAGTTAACGGATGGGTTCCTCTGGGATCTGTGCAGGAAGTAGAAGACATCCTCACCTCTTGCCATCTGCTCTTGGGAAGAAAACAGACTTTCACAGGCAAAGCTCAAAGGTAGATAATAATTCTCTGTGTTTAGGTGGTCTGATTTTCAGTAGTGCTGAACGTTTGTTGGGTTATGCGTTGATAACCAGGCTGCCGATCCAAGCAGTAAAACATGGCTTTTGGCTCCATATTTTAGACCCTGACATTCTAAAATATGGTGTGTAGATGTGGAGAAACAAAGGTGCAGGGGAAATAAGAAAAACACCTGTAAGAGTAGCAGGAAGGATCAAGGCTGTTCACACCAATGTGTTGAGTTTACCAGGGTGTTTCAGAGGAGGCACTGACTTGTTCTGCAAATACTGTTAGAGGACAACCTTCCAAACCATTATGTGTTTCACAAAGGAACATTTGTGAAAAGAAAGATTTTCTGAGAGTGTGCCTTCAGGTAGTAAGCCAGTCTAACGAGAAGTTGGGGGCCGAATGGGCACCTCTTCCTGCTTCTCTCACAAATGTGGTCCCATCTCCTCCTCTGGGCTGGCTCTAGGGCTTGTCTGACCCCACAATGAGCTCATTTTGGGAACCTAACAAGTAGAAAACTTCATTTTCTATGGGCTTCTTGTTTGGTACCCTCCCTTAGCTGCTCTTCTCAGTCAGACAAGTGCTGAAGAAAGGAGGATGGAGCAGAGCAGAACTTCCCATTTGTACAACGGGTGGTTTGGCTGGCGTAGTTTTAAAATGAAACCTTCACACCACAATAGAAACAATTGTTTCAAAGAACCAGAGACTTACCTGGTACAAATTGGTAAAACCCCAGGGAAACTCATATTTTTCCATCTGTGGTTTTAATCCACTTGGTTTGAAGCCCACTGAATTTCAATTCTGGTTGATCTTTTTCCAAACCAGTACACAGAAAAGAAAACAGGGGAAAAGCATCACTGAAAGTAATGAACTAACGAATGTGAAGTCAGTTTAGGTCAGCATATCTATGTAAACAAAATCACTTGCGGGTGTGTATGATCTCCCTGCAGATGCTGTTGTCTTGCATTTTTTTGCTAAACTAGACTATAAAGTGGGATTAAATTTTGTAAGTAAACCCTACTCCTGTTTGGTAACTCCTCCCATTCCTTTCCAGCCTCCAAGGTTTTCATGTAACTTAAACTTCAGGCTTACTAAATTTTCAGAATTTTATAAGTCTGCTTTGGTAGATCTTCCCTTGAAGTTATTGAAGTGTACTTGAAATGTATTTGTTTTATCTAGCCTTCTATGACCTGTTGCTCATCCATCTCCTTTTGCTCAATGTTATTTTCTGAAGAAGAAAAGTAATACCAGTATACCTGCTCACACTATACTATCAAGAAAAAATTTCTCCACAGTGGCTATTTTGGATCTGCGGTGCTTTATGACAACAAATAAAAAAGTGTGTGAGGGAAGTTTGATCGGAGTCCGCTATAAGTGTAAGAAAAATAGTGGCCCATAAAGTGTGTAGAGATGAACAACAAATCTGTTTTCAGTCCTCCTGAGGTCTTAACAATATGTTTTTCTTCTTTTCCTGGGTGGTTGTTTTCAAATCTAGAGATAAGCTGAAAATGTAAAATTGATACAGAATTTGTGTCTCCATTAAATTCTCAAAATGCTTTTTCAGACACTTAAAACATTACCCTTTTCCTACTGAAGACTGCAGTAGTGTCACAAAGAGGACAATAGGGCCAAGATCAAATTTAAGAGTAGAAAAGCAAATGGCTTTAAAAATGATGAAGCACTAGAGATTTTGGGGTGATCTACCTTTGCTGTATTAAACAGAAGAGAGAATTTTGTACTTGCCAACGAACTGACTTTACATTATGATTTCTCTCGCTTCATTATTTTCATCCTTAAAAACACTGATTGTCCTCTTATTCTACTGTGGCTACATCAAAAATTACAGGTGTGGTACTTATTTAGAATATTTAATGTTAATACACCTGGAGAATAATGCAGACACATGCATGCAGCTGTAAAATTAGAGGTCCTCTGTATCTTTTGTTTTAAAGCAAGCTCCCATTCAAATATGCGATTCTTCTCTCATGCAGTGCCTTGGTGAGTGTGCAATGATGTCATTCATACAGCCTCACCAGCAGCTAGATCAATGATCCCTGTCATGTGTATGGTGTTCCTGGGCTGCTACTTAGGGGTAATTTTGGTGGCATTGCTTGAAAATACACATATAGCTTTTGGTTTCCTCTTATAGTTTGGTTTTTGGTTGTTTGGTTTTTGGTTTGTTTTTTTTTTTAAACGTAATGCTTGCTTCACCCTAATATCTAAGTATTTCTTTAAGGTGGATCTATAGTGAGGTAGTTTGGACTCTGTGTCTTACTTTTCTCTGCACACTATTAGTATTGGACTCCCAAGAGCCGTTTGTGCAGTGAACTGCGATAATGGGGTTGATGGTTCATGAAAGGGCTGATGTGACAAATTACTGACCTCTTTTGGAGATTAAGTAACCATACCTTTGCCAAGGTCTGCATATTAGCTTTTTATTCAGCATAATTCTTGTAGCTGCAAGTATAGTAGTTGCCCTGTTGAGTGTTCCACGTGCCAAGCTGATCAAGAAAACAGTTGCAAAATATAGTTATTGATATGATTAGTTGGGCTTCTCCCAAGACAAAACACATTATTCTGTGATGCAGGATCTGCACTGGGTTACATTTTATGCACTAGGTTAAATTTTATGCAGCTTCCTGCAGTACTTGAGGTCTTTAGAAGTTCTTCCAGTACCAGGCATCTGCAGCTTTAGTTGGGAGAGCATCAGACAGAGCATGTTACAAAACTCGCTTCCCTGCAATAGGCATGTCAGCCTTTCACTCCATTAAAATAGCTGTGACATTTGGTTAGGCTGCAGCAGTATCAATTGGTTATCTACAATCAAGCCTTCTCAGAAGCACTCTCTTTCATGAGACACCATAGTTTCCCTCAGTAACTGGGACCTGATCCTGCTTTTGGTGGTGATACAAGATACCTCTTGATTCTGTTTCATATCTCAAGCATTCCGGATCACTAGTAAAAATGAATTGTCTTTGTCTTCTGTAGGACATCTGTATAGATGTTTTTTAATATTGGCACGTCAACTGGTTTGTGAAGGTAGCAGACAGAAACAACATCCACTATGTGTTTTATTTCATTGCTGCTTTTGCTGGTATTTTTTTCAGTTTTTCATTTATGCCTGCCAGACTTTGGATGGGTGCATTTTTATGGGCGAAAAATGACTCTGTGATGTACAATGTGCATTTACATGTGTTCCACAATAATATATGGTTCTCAGACACAAAAGCTGTTGCCGTACACTTGAAAGTGTGATGATGATGCTTAATTTGTCATCTTATTTTTGGAACACTCAGCAAATCGAGCTTCATTGTCCTACTGATGTGGCCAACAGAGAGTTTGCATTGATAGTCTTTCCTCATTAGCATTGACACTGTCGGTTGTGCTAGCTTTCATCTTTCCCCATAGCTGTTGCTTTGGTTTTTTTTGCTACGAGGACTCTCAAGCATTTAAATGAGCACAACTCACTGTTGTCCTCTTGCTGCAGTGGGATTGTCATTTCTGTCCCTCTTGCTGTCTCACATGCATACATTTCCTGAGGAAAAAATGAATTCTATGAAGTATCTTGCATAATTGTCTGTGCCTTTGTGATTTGTATAACGATGTGTAACATTATTTTGAAAAGGCTAAAGTAATGATCAGAAGGATCAACCTTGTTGCATGTCTGCTTCATGTTTTATCAACACAGTTGGCAGGTGGTGGTCACACTTCTGCAGTGATGTATATCATTTCCTAAACAAGAAGATGGCTTTTGCAGAGCTTATCTCCTACCAGGTGCTGAGAAATAATTGAGGCTTTTTGCACAGATAGCAGTGTTGTGTAGTACAGGAATATCAGCACCCATGTGAAAGTTTGACTGCAAAGTGCTGGGCAAATGTTGTGGCAATGATAGAATTTGTACTGAAAATGTCATATACAAAGAAGTGCTTTAATTCCCCCAGTACTTTTCACCTTCTCTGTATGCTTTAAACTTACCTCTACTACTTAAATTAGTTATTAATAGTTTTTCTTCCCCAAAAAAATTGAAACATAATCTGAACGATTTTGGAAGTAAGGGACTCTACATACAATACTCAGTAGGCTTTTGTGATGATGTGAGTAGGCTCACTTAAAATGGAAGTCAAGGTCCATTGCCAAAAAGCTGAGTTTCACAATTTCATGCATTTTACATATGAGTGAATTATTTTTGTATGCCCAGAAGGAGTCGTCTTGTGCTATAAAGAATCATTCTTAAATGTCAGTATGGTGAAGCTGTCTTTTGGTTTAACAGTAATTTCCAATTTTCATAGCCATCCTCAAAGTCCCAACACCACGCTTCTTTATTTTTATTTGTATCAGCTCACAATTCATACTCAGAACAGCAAAAAAAAACTCTTCAGAGCACTTTTTGCCTCCAGATGAATATGGTCCACTTGTGGAAATGCTTATGAACATAAATCTGCTTATCTTTCTTTGTTTTTCTTAACCAAGTAATCGAGATTGATTTGTTCATTTTCTAGGTCTGAAATTATATCAAAAACTCTTTCTTCCATAAGGAGTGTTTTGGAATTCTGCTTCTCATTCAAGATTTGAAAGCAGCTGATATCACTGTTTCCAATGGCTTGACTCTCCAGACCATTCCATATTCTGCTTATAAGTGCATAGAGACAAATCCATCTCTGTCAATAGCCCTGCTTGGAGCAGAGCCTTCCTATTCCAGAACATGTATTAATGAGTATTGCAACATCTGTTGAAGAGATGCAGAGATCATCTTTCCTTTATAGGGAGTGTCCACACTGCTGGGACACAGCAGCATGATCTGTTATGCAGAAGTTTAATGAAGCTGCATTACAAAAAAAAAAAAAATGTTTATCCATTTTTGTGGGTAAATCATGCTTACAACCACCCAGGAATTTACTGGTATGTTGATAAGAAGTGTGTGTGCTGAAAATGTCATAGCTCAGTTAAGGGAGCAGCAAAAAGAACTTGTCAATCAGAAATTCAAAAATAGCATTACTTTGATTAAACCTGATAATGCCACCTAAGTGTTGTGTTAACATGCATGGCTCCTATTTCAATAGGAATAATTACGCCAAGACTGATGAATGGCATTTTGTGAAAATCTGTCAGCACCAGAAATACTGGGTGTCTGTCATTCAGGGACTCTGCTAGTGCCACTTAAACATTTAAACAGTTATAATAGAAGTAATTTTTTAAATGACATAAAATTTCTTCTTATGATACAAGTTCTAGTAAATGAGGGAACTCAGGAATGGCTTAGCCTTCCACTGACTTATCTGGTCTCTACGCTGGTAATGGGATTGCTCACTTCCTGTCTTCTTGAAACAAACTTTGTTTTTAAGAGACTAAAACTTCGCTCAGAAACATGACTAAGAGCAGAGCCCTGTTTTGATTTCCTGTCCAGATTAATTATGGCAAAATTCAAACACAGTATTTTATAGATTCATAGACTCATAGAATAGTTTGGGTTGGAAGGACATTTAAAGGTCATCTAGTCCAACCCCCCTGCAGTGAGCAGGGACACCTTCCACTAGATCAGGTTGCCCAGAGCCCCATCCAACCTGACCTTGAGTGTTTCCAGGGACGGGGCATCTGCCACCACTCCGGGCAAATTGTTCCAGTGTTTCACCACTCTCATAGTGAAAAATTTCTTCCTTATATCTAGTCTAAGTCTACCTTCCATTAGTTTAAAACCATTACCCCTTTGTCCTATCACAACAGGCCCTACTAGAAAGTTTGTCCCCATCTTTCATACAAGGGCCCTTTAAGTATTGAAAGGCCACAATAAGGTCTCCCCAGAGCCTTCTTTTCTCCAGGCTGAACAAGCCCAACTCTCTCAGCCTGTCCTTGTATGGGAGGTGCTCCAGCCTTCTGACCATCTGTGTAGCCTCCTCTAGACCTGCTCCAACAGGTCCATGTCCTTCCTGTGCTGAGGACTCCAGAGCTGGACGCAGTACTCCAGGTGGGGTCTCATGAGAGTGGAGCAGAGGGGGAGAATCACCTCCCTCGACCTTCTGGTCATGCTTCTCTTGATACAGCCCAGGACACGATTGGCTTTCTGGGCTGTGAGAGCACATTGCTGGGTCATGTCCAGTTTGTCATCCGGCAGTACCCCCAAGTCCTTCTCCACAGGGCTGCTCTCAATCCCTTAATCCTCTAGCCTGTATATTATAATACTGGGGATTTCCCGAACCCCACCTTGCACTTGGCCTTGTTGAACCTCATTAGGTTCACATGGGCCCCCTTCTGGAGTTTGTCCAGATCCGTCTATATGGCATCCAATCCTTCAGGCATCTCAACTGCACCACTCAGCTTGGTGGTCATCTGCAAACTTGCTGAGGGTGCACTCAATCCCACTATGTCATTGATGAAGATATTAAAAAGTACTGGTCCCCGTACGGACCCCTGAGGGACAGCGCTTATTTCAGGGACTTCATTTCTGACTGTATAACAGCTTTGCATAAACCTCTCATATTCTTCCCCAATAAATTCCTTTACCTAATCCAATTGATACAGCGCTGCAACTATTAGGTAACAGCATTATCATGTGATTCTCTTGATCATATCTTAGAATTCAGTAGAACATGTTATTGCTGTTGTCATGGAAAGAAGATGCGGTGCCTTTCCAGTCCTTCAAAGTCCTTAATTGTTTCAATTGATGTGATTTCATTTGTGTAACCTGTTTTTAACACTAGCCAACGTAACTCCCTCAAAGAAAAAAATGAAGGGGGCTCAGTATAATGCATGTAGATGCATTTTTCTCCTTACAGGATCCCAAAAAATTACCATATTGTCAGGCTCATAGTCTACTGGTTACTTGCGAAGATACATAAGGGATAAATTATAGGTGACTCTGCTTGGACTCACTCAGAAAAAACGTTTTCAATTAAAATGACAGCAAAAGGCTATACCATGTGCAACCTGGTCTGTAGTGAAACCTCTCTGAAAACATTTCTGATCCATATGCTTGTAAGTCACAGTCCTGCACTGTACAGTAACAAAATTACCCAGAATTACAGAGGAAACCTTTATTTATCACTCTAATGTTGCAGACAAATTACGCTGGAGGTGGGAAAATAATTGCCTAGGGATATTAAGTATGTATCTACATGTTCATAATGGACTCTGTATCTTACTGTCTGAAGACCAAGTCCTAACTAGGCAAAGACATAACAAGAAGGTTTTGGTAATGCAAATAATAAATAAAAACAGATCAAATAGGAAGTTTATAGAACCAAGTACCTTCACGAATTATCTACATAATTTGTAGTACTGTATCACATTAAGTGCCAGCTATGAGGTGGCTATTATGTGAGATAGGAAGAAAATATTTGGTTTAATCCGGAAGAAAGTTGAAAAAAAATCTTGTGACCTTCATGAGCATTTTGGTGATATTTCTGACATTAATATCACAGAAATGGAGATCTTCATGTATAGTTAATCCTACCAGTTCTCTGCAGCTCTTCATAGTACTTGCTCCTTCTATACGAGACCCAAACAGTTCTTGGATCTTAACGTAGCAGGGACTCGCACACCAAATGCCTTAAAGCTCTCGTCCACCTTGTCCTCCGTTCACCATTACTGTTTCTTGAGAAAAAGTATCATGCAATGCCAATTACATTTGAGACTTTTTCTAGAGCTAAATTGATGTTTGTGATGTGTGGAGTCAGTATCCTCCTATAGGTAGCTTTGCAGTGTAATATTTCAGACCCTAAACCTAATTATTTTAAACAGAGAAAATGAAAAGCAGTGCGTTACACTCAGAGATAACACTCAGAAGCAGTGTTTCGGCTGACATGAGGGTGGTAATCCTGCACTTGATGCAACTCAACCAAAGTGGGCGTCAGAGCATTTGAAGCCAATCGATGCCTGCTGCACCAAGGTACAGGAGGGATCAGAGGTGCTGGCAGTACAGAACATTGTGTGTTTGTCTCCTACAGAAAACAGGCTCTTGTGTCCCTTTGATTTCTAAACCAGCCTGCTCCATCTGGCACAGTCTACGCTTCCAGAGAAGGTTCCGCCGTCTACTGTTTCCTGCATGAGGAAGAATGGGTGAAGGACCCTTAGAAGGAACCTGAAACTACAGTTCCTGTACAAGATGACTAATTTTCCATGTCAGAATTTTGCCTTTAATGTGGTGCCCGCATTTAGGGGATGATAGAATTTCTATCATCCAACTGTGTCTAACCTTTATTGGTTTTGCAGATTAGTGCAAATGTTTGCCAGGGAACACACATTTCAGATTGTTCTAGGAAAAGGGGAATGGTGTCATGAGGATGAAAAAAGAAGGATGTTCATTAAGCTAATAACTTATGTGATTTTTAGCACAACAGAAGTACCATAACAGATCAAAGCACTGATCTAGATAAACTAGCAAGTGAAATAGACACTGAGAATAACCAGCATGCAGCAGAAGATCATATCTGCTAAAAACAAGTTTGGATTTGGATTATACCAAAACCCAAAGAATTATGCTCTTTGTTTTCCCACTGTAAAGTGTCTTCATTTTCCCCTGGGTCTGAACACTCTTGTTAGTCTTGAAGATCATCGTATTCATATGAGGTTGTAAAATCTTGCTGACAAACTTTTTAAAATCTGTGTTGTGCTCAAGCGGATATTGTAATTGCAGAATGAGCAAGGATAAGTAGGTGTATCATGATTTTTATTAGCCATGCTATTCATCATTTGTATACTTCCATCACGTTGCTTCTTTTTAGTCTATTCCTTGGACTGATTATTCTGTTCTGTACATTTATCTTCACTTGGAAAATGTCCATTCTCCTACAAACTTCTATTATCTGTGTTTGGATTTCTTGTATGCCTGCTTTTCCCTCTCCAAAGGGATGGGGCTAGATAATATTATTGTTGATGAAAGCATAGAATTGATTTAATGATGTATTTTCAATTATTTGCTATATCAGTCTTTCTGTTTACCTTGTATTTAGCTACTGATGAAAATGGTGTAGGTATTTTTAGTAGTGTCCCAAATGAATTCAAAGTCATTCTTTGCTCACTTACAGGAGATTTACAATCACTAATTGTCTATTCAGTATACACAACACTTTTGTCATAGAATGACTGGAGTCACTGTGTTTTTTCTCTCCTTTTGACATTCTCAGTCTTTTTTTAGGCTTGAGCAACCTAAATATTCTGCTGTCTGCAAAAGCTGCCACTTGCATTGTTATTAAATAGTGAATGCACAGATTCTGCTGTAAGTGACATCTCAAAACAAGGCATCTAGTTTTCAAAAACAGACATAGAATAACTTTTTTTTCAGATTATTGTGTTACTATACTTCTTTACATGGGCAAGAAATACCTCCCAACAAAAGAGAAATGATCTAATAGAAAGAGTCTGTTGTCAGAGCTTGAAAAGAGTATGTGATTTTTGACAATCAGAGGGCAAATGGATATTTTTGGAAGTTCTACTTATACAGCAGTTCTCAGGGGGGAAAAAAAGGGTGGAGGAATATGTCCAGTCTTTGGCACTGAGATAACGGGCCAGAAATCTTAACAAGAACCTATTTAGTGACTTTCTAAAACAAGACACTGTAGATTGAATAAATTATTTAATAAATGCATGAAAATTCTGAAACTGACTTTCAAAAATTTTATGAAGTCTATCCTAGGCTGATTAAAATACATCCTTCCTAATCCTCTTCCCATTCTGCATCAGCCCTAAGAGAATGTGAAGATCTGGCTTAGTACCCCAGAAGAATCATAGCTCTTGTCTTTTCCTCACTAAACCTTACAGGTTAGTCATCTTGGTTGGATTTCATCTTCCAGACTGGTATTCCTATTTGAAAAGCAGAGGGCGAATATCCTGGGGAACTTGCCCTGATAAGTGGGAGTCTGTGACAATGCAGACTATCCACGTCTAGGATACATCACATCCATTGTGTATGGTGTGCAGGATTTTCCTGTTCCGTGTGGCAGGGTGCCAAATTTCCACAACCTGTTAGATAATGGAAAAAAGCTGGCAAGTATTGAGACCGGAATGGTTATCCCCAACCTGAGATACGGTGTGAAATCTAGTTTTGGATTGAAATCTAAATTTGGTACAAAGTCCCGCTTATAATGTAAATGTAAATGTAAAATGTGTAACAAACATGTAATAAACTAAACCACAGTTAGCCTTGTTGTACCTTGGTCAAACTTTTTAAATTTTGCTCTTTGAAAAATATGTGTCAACCAGTTATAGTGGTTTGATAAATATTTCAGCTACGCATCACACTTGCCAGTAGCTAACAACCTTTTTCCTACACGGGTACTCTGTTTCATTTTCAAAGCAAAGTCATTCACAAGGTACTAATAAACCTCCGATTCAGTCACGCAGCTTGCAGTGAAAGCCTCAAGCTGAAGGCTGTGTGCGTATGTAATGTTTTAACTGCTGCTCTGAGCTACAACCTTTTTCTCTCAAGGTAAAATGCATTAAACTAGATCGTAATTCTTCTGTCTGTGTTGCTTGAGAGGCTTGAAAGAGTTCTAATCAATCTGCCAAACAAGTAAAGAACAACCATGACCCTGCATCATGCACAATGAAGAATTCACTAGTGAAAATACTGTGCATATATATGACTCCTCACCTGTTACACAACTGCAGAAGCATCAGGGTTCTTGAAATGATATTGTGTGCTGAATAAAGGAGAAAGATAAAAGATAACAATGGATATTGTACTTTTCTGAAGTGAAATCACGTATCTAATCTTGAATTGGGTATGATAGCAAATGAAACTTGCTGGTGAAAATCCATTCTGATTTACAGGTGCTATGTCTTTCTCCCTGCTCCTAATTTAAGTTTAAAATTGCAAGGTCATATACTGTGGGATTATTTCACATGAAAATTGCTTTATCCAGCCAGTTTGCAACTGGGGATTAAGGTTGTAGGTATGTTTGGGTGAGAAGAGAGAACTACCAATCCGTGTGTTTGGCCACAATTTCTAAAAATGCATTGGCAAAGCCATCTCTGTGTTACAATGAAATTCTCCTATTTTAGGGAAATGCTCTTGCATTGTGCTGCCAGAGAAACGGTTGATAAAGAGACCTAGAATGAGACAGATTATTAAGCACTTTTTCTTAGAGTTCCAAGCATAGTAATCTTTTTAAATTTATTATTATTTTCTCTGTCTGTTGTCTGTCATGTAAAACTGATAAAATACAGAGGATTTTTGGGTTTGCCCCAAAGTGAAATTCACTGGACACATAATCACCATAAAATCATAGAACCATTTGGGTTGGAAAGACCTTTAAGATCATGGAGTCCAACTGTAAACCTAACACTGCCAAGTCCACCACTAAACCATGTCCCTAAGTGCCACATCTACACATCTTTTAAATACTTCCAGGGATAGTGACTCAAGCACTTCCCTGGGCAGCCTGTTCCAATGTTTGATAACCCTTTTGGTGAAGACATTTTTCCTAGTATCCAATCTAAACCCCCCCTGGTGCAACTTGAGGCCATCTTCTCGCGTCCTATCGCTTGTTACTTGGGAAAAGAGACCAACACCCACTTCGCTACAACCTCCTTTCAGGTGGTTGTAGAGAGGGATGAGGTCTCCCGTCTGCCTCCTTTTCTTCAGGCTAAACAAAACCATATAACCCAAACAGTACTGTATTTTTGCATGTATAAAGACTTCTCAGAAATGTCAGTGCCACAAAGATGAAAAAAACTAATTAAATTATTGAGATGCCCATGGCTCTGAAGCTGACATTTTTTCACCTTTCAGATTGCTCATAGAACAGCGATCTGCAAACCTCTTTTGTAAATCTCTTTTCTATTTTCTTTTGGATATGCTAGTTTTATTATTATTATGTTATTATTTGAGAACATGTCTACTTAATGATCAAGTTCATTGGTGGTAGTGCACCCAGGAAGGTGCATATTTGCCTATTGATAAATAGTCAGGAATGATTTTCTTACATCACAACTTAGAACAATTGGAGCTGGGCTATTGCTTTAGCAAAGCATTTTGTGTGTCTTGCAAAGCTCCATGGCCAACATATTAGCCTACAATGTTGTTTCCCTTGGCCAAATACCTCGCTGTGAAGCAGTCAGGTCAGCTTCACTCATTTACTATGTAACTAGCATAGCTGTGATTGGCATTTCAAAAAAAATTTTGACAGAAACAGCAATTTTGTGACCTTGCCTTCTAATGTGTAGTAAAGTTTTAAAATTACAAGCCTAGGGCCTACTGGGGATCTTCCATGGGTTTATTCTTTCTGGGAAATACATCAGTGAATGATATATTTGTGTACCTTCGCTCGCTAACATCATAATGGCAAATAAGGGTGTTAACCTAGAGACTCAGCAATATTTCAGATCATTACTTATTTCAGAATTTTATCAGTATTTTTGGAAAGCTGGTCATGAAAATGAAGATATTCAGAGGAGGGGTTATGAAGAGACAAAGGATGGCATTCTTGTGACCTTTCATAGACTTTAAATAATCTCTTTTTAATGACTGGTATGATTTGGTCTCAAACTTGAAAACCAATTAACCCTGTGGGACTGTAGCCCCTCTAGTTTGTGAGCTTACTTCTCATGTAAAACCACAAAAGACCTGTGTGGCCAATCCCTTGCACGCTGCTTGTACCAGACGGGCTCATAAAGGTGGCGAAAAGCACTAAAAACTAACCTAGTTTTCAGAGTTCAAGATGAAAACAGTGTAATCCGTTGAAGCTGTAATGAATTGACAAACCAGGAGCCAGCTCCTTGAATTTGAGTACATGGGGACGGTGCCACCCATTTGAGAAGGAGCAATACTAGACCCTAAATAAGCAGGAAAGGAAGCTTGCTCACTTTTCAATGAAGAGCATAGCTCAGGTCATGAGAATGTGGTTTGAGCCAGCAGTGTGCCCAGGTGGCCAAGAAGGCCAACGGCATCCTGGCCTGCATCAGCAATAGTGTGGCCAGCAGGAGTAGGGCAGGGATTGTGCCCCTGTACTGGGCACTGGTGAGGCCACACCTTGAATCCTGGGGTCAGTTTTGGGCCCCTCACCACAAGAAGGACATTGAGGTGCTGGAGCAGGTCCAGAGAAGGGCAACGAAGCTGGTGAAGGATCTGGAGCACAGGTCTTATGAGGAGCAGCTGAGGGAGCTGGGGGTGTTCAGTCTAGAGAAGAGGAGGCTGAGAGGAGACCTTATCACTCTCTTCAACTGCCTGAAAGGAGGGGGCAGTGAGGTGGGTGCTGGCCTCTTCTCTAAAGTAACAAGTGATAGGACAAGAGAAAACGGCCTCAAGTTGCACCAGGGAAGGTTTAGGCTGGTTATTAGGAAAAATTTCTTCACTGAAAGAGTGGTCAGGGAGGTGGTTGAGTCACCATCCCTGGAGGTGTTCAAGAAACGTGTAGATGTGGTGCTCAGGGACATGGTTTAGTGAGTTAGGTGGTGTTAGGTTGGACTTGATGATCCTTGAGGTCTTTTCCAACCTTAATGATTCTATGGTTCTATGATTCTTCTAACACTGAACAAGACCCTTTTCTGTTCTGTGGCAGAAACACACGGCAAGCTCCTTCGTAGTCCTAACGCAAGGCTGATGAAAATACACAGTAATCTCATTTTCACAGTCGCTTTCAAGTCTGGCCAGACATTGGTGCTATGTGGTTGCCACGTATTCTGGTATTTTCAATGTCCCAAAGACAGAATAACAGTATGCAACGCTTTCTAAAACTTCCAAGCACTAGTGCAGGGAACAGGGGAACAGAGGGAACAGAGTCAGCTCTGGAACAAGGGCAGTGCTTCAGCTGCAGGCCATGAAAAACAGAGCTTAGACTAATCAGAAGTGGGTCCATTGTGATCTAGAAATTAAAGGGTACACTTGAAATTTTAAAAAAATGTGAAGAACTATGATTGGAAGTTTCTCACTGGTGATCAATTAGGTAGGGATTTTTTTTTTTTTAATATTTCTTTGGGTATTTTCCTACCATGCATTTGTCTTTGAACGTTTGTCAGACCCACTTTCACATTTCTGATGTTCTCTTGCCTGAAACAGCCTTCAGATATCTTTCAATACTTTTATTAACTGCAGAAGTTCCTGGAGGCAATGGCCTACCTTGTTTGGGTGCTGTCAAACCCTGACTCTGCTAGCTGTTACAAGATGCTGCCATTCCTTGTCTCACCACCACCCCTGTGCAGACACACACAGGTATCCTTTTCTCCATGCCAGTCAGCAAGTCAAGTGCAGCAAAGAAGTGACTGGTGGAAGAAACTGTCAAGGAGCTGTGGTTAGGGCTGCAGGAGCGGTGTGGGGAACAGCTGTGATCTGGCCACAGCAGCTGGGGTCAGGATTACAATGAAGTTGTGGGAAGAAGCGGAGACAGGAGGGACATGGTGCCAGTACAGCAGGTGAGGTCTTTGATCCTGACTGCCACCTCCTTTCTCTCTAGCGGAGATTAGATACCAGAAAGGATGTTCGCAGCTGTAGTTTTCAGAGAGTGAGCAACTGTCTTTGAGAAAGTATGTTCTGCCCAGCCACTGCAGTGCTTGCCCTTGGTTGATAACTGCCTGGTGGTACAGGGCACAGGAATAGTCAGTTTCCTGTTCTTCACAAATCTGTCTTTTCCCCTGCAACTTGTTCTTACACATATATATGCATGTACATGTGTGTGTGTATATATATATATGTATATGTCCACAACTCACTCTTCTCCATTGGTAGTAAAGAATAGTACCCTGAAAAGTCCTAATGCTGGTCTTCCAAAGGACTGCATAGGAGCAGCATTCTATATTACAGTTCTTTTTAACACTCTTGATCTGTGTCCCTCCCCTTCTGACAATCCTTTGCTAGCCAAGTAATGAAGTGGCTGTGGAAAGGAACTCCTAAGGCATAAGCAAAATATCTTGTAGTGCCATCGCTTCATGGCTCTGGCAATGATCTCTGCTTGTGCTTTCTGTGCCTTGGAAGTGTTTTGTGACACAGCAGTGGTGGCTGCAGTAAATTCAGCACACAGCGACCCTGCCCTGAGTGAGGACCATAAAAATGAGTAAGGAGCAGGAAAAGTTTAGATGTAAAGGTACTGTAACTTTGGAGGGCACTAAAGACTGGTGGTGTGTCCTTGCTGATGTTTCATTTTAGGGTCTTAACTATCAAACTCCCTTCCTTGTGATTTGTTATGATAAGGTGATGCTAATGTTCCCTCTGTATTTGCAGATAGTGAATGTCATCCCCTAGGGAGAGTCCTGACTATCTGTTTTTCGCTAGTACACTCAGTACTTCCCATACAGAGAGCCAAAGAGCTTCTGGAAGAGCCTGGTTGACAAGAGTGGTTTTTAGCTCTTGTAGCAGATGTAATTGCCAAGGAGCCTTTTGAGAAGAACAGTCTGATTGCTGGTGAAATTAAAGTTTGCCTAACTGTGAAGGGCTCAGGAGTATAATGGGGATGGTAACAATTAAAATACTAACATTTGAGGAGAGTCAGGAGGGATCTCCAGGAAGATCAGACAGCTCCTCTCTGCAGCAAGCTCTCCTCAACTAATGGCAGCCCAGCAGGAGAGACCCTCAGCCTGTAAGCTCTCTAGGGAAACTCTACAGGAGGAGGAATCTCCAAAAGGATCTGAGTGCCAAATCCTAACTTAACAAATCCCTTCCTTCCTATGTGAGTTTACCTAATTCACAAAGATAATATGGGGGTGGGTGGGTGCGTATCTTAACAATTTTACAGGGGAAATTTCAGGAGACTTTCCAGCTGTTCAGCTGCAAAACATCCATACTAGACTTTTTCTTGGCTTCCTCCTCTGTTTCTTTCTTTTTTTCTTTTCTTTTGGCAAGGGATTTTTTTTTTCCTTAAGAGTTCATTTACCTATTTACTTAATGCTTTCTCTGACAGGATGGGATGTTTGAAGAAAATGTATGCCTTAGGCTTCGTAGCATTTTTAGTAACACATCTTTTTGTCCAACCTTTTAACCGTATTTTCTACCCTGAGCCTGCTCTGTTTTGGTAAGGCCTCACTGCCCATCTAATAAGTTCTTACTGCTCAGTGTCTGTTTTCATGGCTTGGATAATGTTCATGGCTTTCATAAACAGGAAATATTTCACACTGTAACAAGTTTTTCCAAGTGACCACAGTTTTCATTCAAAATGTAAAGAAAACATCCTCAGGAAAACTACACAGTTGTAAATCTCATGTTAGGTTTATCCTGTTGACAGGTACCCACGAAATCAAAATTCTTTGTTCAAATACCCGTGTTCAGAGTGTGTAGAAGAACAAGACCATTAAAAGTTGTGTTTATTTGCCACTCCGTATTTCCTGGTATTTCATGAATACAATTTTAGGCAATAAAACTTTTAACTGTAATTGTCTGGGCCACCTGAATAATCAGTGCGGTGTTTTCAAAATGGGTGGTTCCCAAATAAGGAAGACTAAAACTGAATAAATTCTTATGGAAAAATTAGGCCTAGGTCTGTTTTCAGCTGACATACCAGTCGGTGACACAGTCATAGAAGACTGTGCAGTTTTTCTGAAGTAGTTATTTGAAATCAGTACTCTACTGATTTTGTTCCTTGGAAGATTATTTACCTGTTCCAGCATTATGGCTGTTTAACCATGGTTCATTTTACATGTTGGGATTTAACTGTGATACATCCTGAATTGATCAGTATTTCCTACAGAGAATTAGGGGTTTTATATCCTATTTTAGCAGCCACTCATTTGAGGTGTGTCTGTAGTTCAGGTGGAGGAACATCCCCTACTAAGCAACATATGCAAGAAATTTCAGTACCAACTTCGATTGTCATTCGCCCTAGATGCTTAATAGAAGTATCCAGCAGAGCTCTCTTCACATATTTGCTAAAAAAAAAGAACACGTTAATCTCCTGGTTTAGGATTTGTTTGCAGCATTTGTTATCAATGAACATCAGTTTCTGCAGCAGCGATTAGCTATCTCTTTTGGATTATCCAGCATGGCATGAATCATAATTCTTTCAGGGGAGCCAGCTTGTTGCATTTAAGCCTCTTTATCTTTAATGCCACATTCATTAGTGCTGGGGTTCTACAGGATCCCATTTTGGGACCCATACTGTTTTGTAATTATGTATTTCCCTTAGGCAGTATCAGATTGGTCTCATTGTTTCCAGTATCTCATGCAGATGATCTTCAGATTTGCCTTTTTTCTATTCCATCTTAACCTGAATGCTAACGAGACAGAGTAGTTACTAATTGGTCCATCTCTAGGTCTTTGCACTGCTCACTCATTGCTTCTATAAATAGATGTTCCATTTTCCCTGTTACCAAGGCTTGTAGCCTTGGTGATAAAAGAAGAAAGGGAGAAAAATTGGGTCCCTGAAAAACAGTAAAGATCTCCTCATCCTAGGCGAGGACAAGCAGTTCTAAAGGAGCTGAGCTTGTTTCACGGGAAACTGTGACAGGGGAGGTGGTGGTGCAGTCCTACATAGTGCAGGAGGGGAGCAGCTTCACTGTGACATGGAGCTTTTGACAGTGTAAACTAGAGAGCCTTGAAATTGATGGTCACACTTCAGGAAAGATGCAGACCCACTGGAGAGAGTCCAGTGCAGAGGAACAAGATGATAAGAACAAAAAAAAAGATAGCTATAGTGCATCAAACAATCGGTCTGGTTCAGAATCTTGTCCCTAACACTAACGGGCAGTGAATGTTTAGGGAAAGCGTGGAAA